>NW_026647988.1:0-94072 GCF_950295315.1 Erinaceus europaeus
AGAGGACAGACGCCAGGTACCAAGTGACAGGAATTTATGTTACTAAGGTCAGATCACTCCCATTCAGTTACCCAAGGTCGCTCCACCCCATCCCCCACTCCACCCCAGACAGGCAGGAAAAACCTTTTCCAAGTCTTTCCTACTCAACTAAGAAAGCCAATCAAATGCTGTGTTTCTCTTTGTACAAACGGAAAAGTTCACTGTAAGCTGCAAAAGTAGTTATACCAGCTCTCAGCCCTGATCTACCTTCCCATTCTTATTGTTTCTTATTTTAATTGACTTCTTTTATCTTTATCTTTATTTATTCATTGGATAGAGTCAGCCAGAAATTGAGAGGAATGGGGAAATAGATAGATAGATAGATAGATAGATAGATAGATAGACAGATAGACAGACAGAGATACCTGCAGCCCTGCTTCACCACTTGTGAAGCTTTCCCCCTGCAGATGGGGTCCAGAGGTTTGAACCCAGGTCTTTGCGCACTGTAGCATACGCACTCAACCAGGTGCACCACCACCTGGCTCCCATTCTTCTTATTTCCTTCATCAAATGTTTTGGTACTGCCATAGCCACATATTTTAGGGGAAGATCTTTCTTTCTTTCTCTCTTTTTTGTTATCTTTATTTATCTACTGGATAGAAATAGCAGAAATCGAGAAGGAAGGGGATGACAGACACATGCAGCCCTGCTTCACCACTCACAAAGCCTTCCCCCTGCAGGTGGCAACCGGAGGCATGAACCCAGGCCCTTGCACATTGTATAAACCATTATGCTATCTCCCCAGCGGGGTCCTTGCACATTGTAACGTGTGCTCAACCAGGTACACCACCACCTGGCCCCATGGTCAGGGTGTTTCCTAATTCACAGCTCTCTGCACACAGAACACTAAATTTTTCAGCAAACATACATCCAAAGCAGTACAAAATCCAAGAGAAGGGGCTGCGATTGCTCCCTTCCATCACTGCCATCTGGGCTCTCCTCACAGCAGAGCCTCAGGGAGTGAAAGAAATGGAGTTCTCACCTCCTGACCAAGCCCAGAAGCAGAAACCAAAGCAGCAGCCTTCCTGCTCCAACACTGGAGGCTGCCATCCCGAAGATCAGTTAGAATCTGGAAGAGCCGACCAGCCAAGATTTTCTCCAGTTAACCTGGAAAGGCTTTCTCATCAGAAAGATAATAATAACAGTAGTAATCATTTGTTTGTTTACAGCAAGAATAAGAGAACAGCGAGAGACCAGACCTCCCACTCAGATACATGTGCTGCAAAGGATCAAGCCATGCCTCAAATGAGCATGCAGTGAGCTCTACCAGCTCAACTACCTCCCTAACTACAGAGGGGGGGGTCTGGGGGGGAGAATACATTAAGTCACAGGTTCACAGGTACTGTGTTTCAACTACCAGGCTATGTTCAATTGCTCTAGTCAAACACTTAAGAAGAGTCTCCTTTCTTTCCTCCCTCCCTCCCTCCTTCCCTTCCTTCCTTTCTTTTTTAATGTCTTTATTGGGAAATTAATGTTTTACATTCAACAGTAAATACGATAGTTTGTACATGCATCTCCCAGTTTTCCGTATAACAATACAACCCCCACTAGGTCCTCTGTCATCCTTCTTGAATCTGTATTCTCCCCACCCACCCATCCCAGAGTCTTTTACTTTGGTGCAATATGCTAATTCCAGTTCAGGTTCTACTTGTGTTTTCTCTTCTGATCTTGTTTTCAACTTCTGCCTGACAGTGAGATCATCCCCCTTCCTTTCTTTTGCTGCTTGGGTTCTGTTGGGTAGTATGCCAGCTCCCTCTAGCTTCTGTCTCTAATCCAGCCTGTATAGGGATTGGTTTGATCCCACTCAAAGCTAAGGTCTATTTACATAAATCACCTTTACATTTACATAAAGCACCACCCTCCCTCCAGGGCATTGGTGGTTCAGTGGTAGAATTCTCGCCTGTTCCGCCCCCTCTCCTTGTCACACCCTGATTTTCCACCACTCCCTTTTTGCTCCACCCTCTCTATGTCACATCCTGTTTCCACCCTACTCGGAGATTATAAATACAGCTGCTCTTCTGATTAAAGACACTTGCTTTAAAGACACTTGCTTTAAATTGCTTTCCGGCTCCGAGAGTTCCAGAGTGTATCTCCTGCGAAGTTAGTGCGGCGAAGTTAGTTCCTGATCCCTCTCCCACGCAGCAGCCTAGATTGGCTCCAGTTGAGTTCTCTCCAACCCAGAGCGCACTTGCTTGGGAAGAAGCACCCTCAGGCTATCCCGGCAGGTTCGGTGGTGCTGGCACTATGAACCCACTGCTCCTGGTGGCCAGTTATCCCCCCCATTCTATAGTATTTGCTATGACAGAGAGAAATTGAGAGTGGAGGGAGAGATAGAGAATGGGGAGAAAAAGATAGACACCTGCAGACCTGCTTTACTGCTCGTGAACCATCCTCCCTACAGGTGGGGAGTGGAGGCTCAACCCCCAGTCCCTGCACATGGTAATGTGTGCCTTTAGCCTGATGCTCCACCACTCGGCCCCAAGAAGAGTTTCCTTTCTGTCTGCTGAAACACACATCATCATCATCATTATCATCATTATTATTGCTATTATTATTATTGCCACCAGAGTTATCACTGAGATTCAATGCTTGCATGATTTCACCTCTCCCAGCAGTCATGTCCTTTCCCTTTTAGATAAAGGGTGAGTGACAGAGAGGGAGGGAGGGAGGGACTCAGAGACAGAGAGACACATGACAGCACTGTTCCCTGTCCCCTCCCCACAAATGTTCCCATGTGGTGATTGGAGACCCAAGCCCAGGTCCTGGATCATGGTACCTACCATACATACTCTAGTGGGTGAGTCACCTCTGGGTGCCCAGCTGGTACATTCCTGAAAGACAAAAATATTAGGGGCCAGGCAGTGGCGCACCTGGTTAAGCGCACACATTACAGTGCACAAGGACCCAGGTTCAAGCCCCTGGTCCCCACCTGCAGGGGGAAAGCTTCACAATTGGTGAGGTAGGGCTGCAGGTGTCTCTCTATCTCTTTCTCTCTATCTTCCCCATCCTCTAAATTTCTCTGTCTCTATGTAATAATTAATAAATAAATAAAAAGTTTTTTTTAAAAAAAAACAACAACAGTAAGTCAAGTAAGAAAAGCCAGTGCTAGGGAGACAGCATAATGGTTATACAAAAAGACTTTCAGGCCTGAAGCACCAAAGGTTCCAAGTTCAATCCCCAGCATGACCATAAGCCAAAGCTGAGCAGTGTACTAGTAAGAAAAAAAAATAATAAAATTCAGTTCTCCAACAGTTTGCAGAACAAACTGTTGATACCATGTATTATTTTTGAGGTAATAGCACTGATTCCCCAAGGTAACATATGTACATCAGTGTTCATAGCAGCATTATTCACGATGGCCAAAATGTGGAAGCGGCTCAAATGTGTACAGAACAATAGAATACGTATTTTTAATTTTCTTACTATCTTGATTTACAGGATAGAGACCATCAGAAATCCAGAGGGAACTAGAGAGGAAGAGAGACAGAGAGACACCTGCAGCCCTGCTTCACCACTCATGAAGCTTTCCCCCTGCAGGTGGGGACCAGGAACTTGAACCTGGGTCCCTGTGCATTGTAACATGTGTGTTCAACCAGGTGCACCACCACCTGGCCCCTAGAATATTCTTTTTTTTAAAAAAAACTATTTATTGGATAGCGATAGCCAGAAATCGAGAGGGTAGTGGGAAACAGAGAAGGAGAGAGAGACACCTGCAGCCCTGCTTCACCACTTGTGAAGCTTTTCCCCTGCAGGTGGGAATTGGGGGCTTAAACCTGGGTCCTTGTGCACAGTAACATGTGTGCTCAATCAGATGTGACACCACCCGGCCCCATCAACAGAATATTCTTCAGCCTTAGAGAGGAAGGAAATCATGATACTTGCTCCCCTGACGAAAGTAAAGATACATCAGTGAGGTAAAAGAATATTCACAGGCTGAGAGAGAGTTCACTCAGAAACAATCAGAGTTGATTGGTTCAGGCTTGGCTGGGTCTGAGCCCCTGCACCACAAAGGAACATCACAGATGTCATGGCAGAGGGGACTCTGCGGATGGTGGCACAGTGCTGTGGTATCTTTCCCTCTCTCCCTGTTTCTTTTTTCAAATGAATAAGTAGTCATAAAAGGACAACTATTCATATAAGGTAATTTGAAGAGTTAACCTGATATAGATAAAATGTAGATTAGTGGAAGGGGGGCTTAAGAATGAGGAGCATTTAGTGGGCTGCAGTTACTTTTGGGTGATGAAACAGGTCTAGAGATAAACAGTAGTGATAACTGCACAGTAATTGTGGAGTATTTGCTACCCGTGGAACATACACTTCAAAATTATTCAAGGGGGCTGGGCGGTGGCACACAAGGTTAAGCATACATAGTACGAAGTGCAAGGGCCCATGCAAGGATCCCAGTTCGAGCCCCCCGCTACCCACCTGCAGGGTAGTCACTTCACAAGCAGTATAGGTGTCTCTCTTTCTCTCCCCCACTCTGTCTTCCCCATCTCTCTCAATTTCTCTCTGCCCTATCCAACAACAACAACAGCAATGACAACAACAATAATAATAATAATAAGGTCAACAAAATGGGAAAAATGGCCTCCAGGAGCAGTGGATTCACACTGAGCCCCAGCAATAACCCTGGAGGCAAAAAAAAAAAAAAAATCCCTCAATAATTATGCTTTCTCCTCAATTCATGTTGGCATAAAGCGTGAAAAACTTTTAGAACAAAGCCCTTGGGCCCAGGAGGAGGCAAATCCTCCTCAAGGCCTTCCCCTGGGAAACGACTAGGCAGAAACCACAGAAGCAAACACACACGTTATTTTTCATTTACTGCTGCTTGCTGCATATAATCATTCTGTGAGGACAACCTGTCCCCCCGCCCCCAGAACTGGGGGCTTGTCTCCTTTTGTGTGACTTGGCATAAGCATTTACACAAGAGGGGCTAAACAGAGGGGGCTAAGCTGAGCTGGCTCCACTCCCTGAATAAAGCTGCAGCTGCCTGCTTTGCTGCCCTGTGCCTCCTTCAGTTCCCGCAGCCCTTGCTTGCAAATAACCGAGTCCCACACATGACAAATAGAGAGACATGACTGGGGGAGGGTGGTGAAGCCTGGTAAGTAGGGCAACGTGAAGTCCCCCCCCCCCCCCACACACACACACATACACACCATTCCTGTCCTGTCATGGGCTTCTACCCTGAGCCCATCTGGGTAGTGCCACCTGCTCCCTCGGCTGTCCTGCAAAAGGAAGAAACCGCCCAGCATAGCTGGGACTCTACAGACTGGATGTTTCCCCCAATACCCAGTGTGGATCGAGCCTACGGGGGGGGGGGGGGGGGGGGGGGACTACAGTGTGGCTGCCAGTCAGGGGGAACAGCGCCCCCAGGGAGAAGCTGACTTCTGCAGGGAGGGGGTTGCTTCGCAAGCGGTGAGGCAGGACTGCAGGTGTCTTTCTCTCCCCTTCTCTGTCTTCCCCTCCTCTCTATTTCTCTCTGTCTTACCCACCAACAGTAGCGGCAACAACAGTAATAGAAAAAGGATGGCTGAAAACACAAGTAGAACCAGAACTGAAGTTGGCATATTGCACCAAAGTAAAAGACTCTGGGGTGGGTTTGGGGGAGAATACAGGTCCAAAAAGGATGACAGAGGACCTATTGGGGGTTGTATTGTTATACAGAAAACTGGGAGATGCTATGCCTGTACAAACTATAGTATTTACTGTCAAATGCAAAACATTAATTTCCCAATAAAGAAATTAAAAAAAAAAATTTCTACAAAAAGAGAGAGAGAGAGAGAGAGAGAGAGTGTGTGTGTGTGTGTGTGTGTGTGTGTGTGTGTGTGTGTGTGTGTAGTGAATTCGTAGTGTAGGCACCAAGCACCAGCAATAATCCTGGAGGCAAAAAAAGAAAAGAAAGTCACTGGGCAGAAAGGTTTCAACAAGTGTAGAACTTACTCCTTTGGACAGAACATGCAACTTGTTCTAGAGAAAAGGGTCTGTCATGTAGACCCACCAGCTGTTAAATGAGGGCTAGTAACTACATAGATTGATAGAATAGGCCAAGGACAGGGCCGGGCAGTAGCACAGCAGGTTAAGCGCCTGTAGCACAAAGCACAAGGGCCTGGTGAGGATCCCAGTTCAAGCCCCCGGCTCCCCACCTGCAGGGGAGTCGCTTCACAAGCCGTGAAGCAGGGATGCAGGTGTCTCTCTGTCTCTCTCCCTCTCTGTCACCCCCTACCCTCCCAAATTCTGGCTGTCTCTATACAATAAATAAAGATTTAAAAAAAAAATAAAAAGTTTCGGGAGTCCGGCGATAGCGCAGCCAGTTAAGCGCACTTGGCACAAAGCACAAGGACTGGCTTAAGGACCCAGGTTCAAGCCCCCAACTCCCCAACTGCAGGGCAGTCGCTTCACTGGCGGTGAAGCAGGTCTGCAGGTGTCTATCTTTCTCTCCCCCTCTCTGTCTTCTCCTCCTCTCAATTTCTCTCTGTCCTATCCAACAACGACATCAATAATAACTACAACAATAAAAAAACAACAAGGGCAACAAAAGGGAATAAATAAATAAATATTTTTTTAAAAACTTAAAAAAAAAAAAAAGAAAAGGCCAAGGTCAAACATACTGAGTGGAGGGGCAAATGAAGGCAGAGTGGAAATAACACTGGAAAACAGTAACATCCATTTGCAAACCTTTTTCTTGAGCATAGCCATCTCTCTTATCTATCAAAACCAAAGGTTTGCCAAACCGTATCAAGTGTGTGTGTGTGTGTGTGTCTAATAACAGACACCAGTCTGCAAAAGCATCAGTGACTGTCCTTTAGATAAGTTACATAGATCAACTTGCCTTTTTTGTTTGTTTTACTTTTTTTTTTTTTTTTTTGCCTCCAGGGTTATTGCTGGGGCTCATTGCCTATACTAGGAAATCACTGCTCCTGGAGGCCATTTTTTCCCTTTTGTTGCCCTTGTTGTTTATTGTTGTTGTTACTGTTGTCATTGCAGTCGTCATTGTTGGATAGGACAGAGAGAAATGAAGAGAGGAAGGGAAGACAGAGGGGGAGAGAAAGATAGACACCTGAAGACCTGCTTCATCGACTGTGAAGCGACCCCACTGCAGGTGGGGAGCTGGGGGCTGGAACCTGGATCCTTAAGCCAGTCCTTGTACTTCATGCCATGTATGCTTAACCCTCTGTGCTATCTCCTGGCTCCCAACTTGCCATTTTAAGATATATATTAATATAACATATATATATTAGTAATAATATATATATGTTATTGTTAATGAGACTAACACTGTTATCACTCTGGCATATGCAACAAGGGCAACAAAAGGCATGAGATGGGATTCTCATGCTTCCCAGTTCAACCTTCTACTCACTGTGCCAACCAACACCTGGGCCTTCTAATATGATTGTACTCAGATTTATCAAGCAACATTCGAAGTTGGAAACCAACCAGGAAAAAAAATCAAGTTGTTTTCCCCAGAATAAATGATTCTGCTCTTACTGGGTGGAAACTTCTTGAAAATGGTGAAAGCATTTGCCATTTGACAGTGGAGAACATCGGGTGGACAGAATTTTGGTATTTGGTACAGAACCTGCCTTGGATGATTGGATGAAACCGACTAAGCACATGATGGGACACTGAAATGAAGTTCGAATTTGTACCACTCATTCTGTATGTCACACAGACTGAAAAGAAACACTAGCCAATGTTTAGTTTACACCTAGCCTGGCAGCAGATGGTTTTTGCGTTGATTTACCATTGGTTTACAATAGTAGAGAACTTGAGGGGGGTAGATTTATACTACTTATGTGTGCTAAATTTAGCACACCCACCACCAAAGTTCTAATGTCATTTCATTATCAAAAAGGCCTCTCTCCAGGGTCGGGTGGTAGGCCTCTCTCCAGGGTCGGGTGGTAGTGCAGCCAGTTAAGCGCACATGGCGCAAAGTGCAAGGATCGGGGTAAGGATCCCGGTTCCAGCCTCCGGCTCCCCACTTGCAGGGGGGTCGCTTCACAAGCGGTGAAGCAGGTCTGCAGGTGTCTCTCTTTCTCTCTTCCTGTCTTCCCCTCTTCTATGGATTTCTCTCTGTCCTATCCAACAACAATGACAGCAGTGACAACAATAATAATAACAATAAAAACGATAAACAACAAGGGCAACAAAAGGGAAAAAATAGCCTCCAGGAGCAGTGGATTCATAGTACAGGCACCTAGCCCCAATAACCCTGGAGGAAAAAAAAAAACTCTCTCTCAGAAGGCTAGAAGTGGACCTTCTATGACCTGGCAATTCCTCTCCTGGGGATATATTCTAAGGAATCAAACACACCCATCCAAAAAGATTTGTGTACACTTATGTTCATAGCAGCTCAATATGTAATAGCCAAAACCTGGAAGCAACCTCGGTGTTCAACGACAGATGCGTGGCTAAGAAAGTTGTGTTCTAAAGCAGAAATTGACTGAGTTTGGAGTATGGTACCAAAGTAAGAAAGCAGAAGTATACTAGAGTTTTCAGTGAGTACCTCCCTAATACTTCCTCTCCACTTTTCCAAGCTTTGGGTCCATGATTGCTCAACAATTTGTTTGGCTTTGTATGTTAACTCTCTTTTTAGTCACCAGGTTCCAGGTGTCATCAGGATGCCGGCCAGACTTCCCTGGATTGAAGACACCACCAATGTGTCCTGGAGCTCAGCTTCCCCAGAGACCCATCCTACTAGGGAAAGAGAGAGGCAGACTGGGAGTATGGACCGACCAGTCAACGCCCATGTTCAGCGAGGAAGCAATTACAGAAGCCAGACCTTCTACCTTCTGCAACCCGCAATGACCCTGGCTCCATGCTCCCAGAGGGATAGAGAATGGGAAAGCTATCGGGGGAGGGGGTGGGATATGGAGATTGGGTGGTGGGAATTGTGTGGAGTTGTACCCCTCCTACCCTATGGTTTTGTTAATTAATCCTTTCTTAAATAAAAAAATAATAATAATAAAAAAAAAGAAAGAAAAAAAAAATAAAGGAAAAAAAAAAAAAAGAAAGTTGTGTTCTATATACACCATGGAATATGACTCAGCTATTAAAAATAATGAATTCCTTATCCTCTGGTCCTGTCAATATTTCCATTTTTACAAATGAATAAAAATGTTTTTAAAAATGATGAATTCACCTTCTTCACCTCCTTTTGGATGGAGTTGAAGGAATCATGTTAGGTGAGATAAGCCAGAAAGAAAAGGATGAATATGGGATTTTCCTACTTGTAGAAGTTGAAAAATAAGAACAGAAGGGAAAACACAAAGCAGAACTTGGACTGGAGTTGGTGTATTGCACCAAAGTAAAGACTCTGGGGTGGAGGGTAGGGGACGGGGGCTGGTTCAGGTCCTGGAACATGATGGTGGAAGAGGGCCTAGGTGCGGGGGATGAGGGTGTTACGTCAGTGTACCCAAGGCCACCAGTGCATCTTAGTTGGAAGTGTCTACTCAGGTTATTTATTTACTTATTTATTTTCCTATTTTTTCAGCTGGGTTACTGCAGCTTTTTCATATGGTCAGCAAATTATGGTAGTTTTCATTTTGCTATTAATGTTTCATGTTCCACTGTGTTCTTTGAAATTAATCTCTTTTGTTTCTCATGATTCTGCATTTCTATGGCAAAAATTGTCCTGATTATAGTCATTAGTCAAGTGGCATGGCATCTGTAGTGGCTCTTCAGAACAGGGTCCAGGCAACCCTGTGGGTGACTTCCAGCCTGGCCTATTAGCACTTCTTCTGAATGGAGGGCTCCGAGGTGAGTCCCAAGGACTCCTCCACCTGTCATAAAACCTCTTTGCACCCATCGACACATCTGGCCCTTCTGTAGGGATTTTAAAAGAAGCTTATGAACCACAGGAGGATTTCTAGCCAATTTCTTAGCTAATTCCGTGCTATAAATGGACTGTTTGAGAGGGTGGGTCACTCCTGGCCCCCTCACAGAGTTTTTACTTTCCAAAAATGTTCACACTGTTCCAACACCCACAGTGACAGGGTCCAGATCTGAGACTTATTGTGATAGATTCAAGCAAAGAGGTAAAAACAACGCCATGTGACCTGGAATAGGGAAGCATTGGGGATGGGTTTGGTTCAGGCTTGTATTAAATTGTTCATTAGAGCCTTGAAATTCCTCTAAGCACTTGGCAGCAATTTCCAACATAAGCAGTTTACAGAATCAGTTATTTTCCCATTGGAACTTGGGAAAATAATGATGCTAAACATCATTAATGTGAGGTAATATATAATATGTATGCAATATCTGGGTCACTAAAAAAAAAATCAAAAGAGAGGGTGGAGGTAAACAGCATAATGGTTATACAAAAGAGACTCTCAGGAGAGTCAGGTGGTAGCGCAGCAGGTTAAACTCATGTGGCGCAAAGCACAAGGACCTACATAAGGATCCCAGTTCAAGTCCCCGGCTCCCCACCTGTAGGGGAGTCGCTCCACAGGCGGTGAAGCAGGTCTGCAGGTGTCTACCTTTCTCTCCCCCTCTCTGTCTTCCCCTCCTCTCTCCATTTCTCTCTGCCATATCCAACAACAACAATAATATCTACAACAATAAACAACAAGGGCAACAAAAGAAAATTATATATATATATATATATACATACATATATATAGAGAGAGAGAAAGAGAGAGAGAGACTCTCATGCTTGAGGCTCTGAAGTCCCAGGTTCTCTCTCTCTCTCTCTCACACACACACACACACACACCACCACCACCACCACCAACACCAACACCACCATAAACCAGAGCTGAGCTCTGGTTTAAAAAAAAAAAGTGAAGAAACTGATCAACAGACCCTATAGGCCCACATTAACCAAGAGGAATGATATGGCAGTAAACTAGGTAGCATCACAAGTGAACCAACTAGAAAAGGGAAAACAAGGTCCTGGAACATGTCGGGAGAGGAAGACCTAGAGGCGGTTGAATTGTTATGTGGAAAATTGAGAAATATTACACAGGTACTGCTGTGGAATATTGCAGATGGAATATTGCAGATGAAGATTTGGGGTCTCTGTTTTGGAAAAAGCTAGTAGGTCTATTTTAGGTATATTCCAAGGGGCCCTTGACCCTATTAGTTTTTGCCTGAGCTTGACATCTAGCATACAGGTGACCTAAGTTATTGTCTGGGGAGATGGTGTCATCGTTGTAAAAAGGACTAGAAAACTGGATCAGAGAAGAAAGTAGCTTCCAAATATGGCAAAAGTATATAAATGTTGTTAACTGTAAACTCCATTGATTTGAACTGAGGCCCATATTCAGCACAGGAACCTATGCAACCTCTGCATCCCTGTAGGTCTGAGCTCACATTCTGTGGTCACGGCTAGGAACATTCCAAGCTGCACTCATTTCAGGACCCATCATCCTCGAGTGATAGGCAGAGTATATTATCCAACCTCCCTTCGGAGAATGGAACAGTCCCTACCCTTGTTGATCCACATTGAGGGCAAGGTTATATAGGGGCCCACAAAGAGGTCCATTATGTTGTTCCTGATGGAGATAACTGGTGACAGTGGTAAGAGGGATCCATCAGAGGTCTAAGCCCACCATGTCTGTGTGGGAATCCCAGGATTCCCTGACCAGGGCCCCAGGTGATGAGGAGTCCTGGTAGTGACTAAAGAGTCATCATTAAAGTGTACCAGTCTCTTGCCCTTATCCAGCTATTGTAGTTCTTACTGTGTCTGACAAGGTGAGCTTTGGAGGGACATGCAATAGGCAATAGTAGGTAAGGAGGGTATCTAGGTCTAAGTAGCAACTATGTCATCGTGTACTTTATGGTGTCTTTTTAAGTCTCTCTGCTTGTTTGCTACATTTATTGACTCACTGCAAACTATTATGCACTTTTGCTTTAAGGTATGTTTTCCCCTAACTTCTGGATACATGTACATATGCCCTATCTCATGGGCCCTGGTCTATGTCTAGTTTTTGGGTTTTGTTAAGAAGTGTACCACCATAACTTGATTAAGGAGTCTTGTGAGCCAGGAAAGTTCTCACCAGAGTAATGAAGCTGAAGAGCTGACATTCCACGCCTGATGTCGCTGAATGCAATCCCGAAACATGCTGAGGTGGTACTGGTTGCATTGACTGGGTTGGGATCAGCAGGTGCAGTATCTATTCGTATGGATTGAGAGAAGCATGCAGGAAAGTGAGCTCCACCTTAGAGGTTTCAGGACTGGGAGAAATGTGGGCTTTATAGAGGAAGGGGAAGGTTCCTGCTGTCTTAGGTTTAAGAAAGCAACAGATAGTTATAGCTATAACCAAATTATTTGGCAATTGAGTTAATTTTGAAAATCCCATTGTTAGGATTTGCTTTGGCATACAGGAACTCACCATAATTTATATTCTTTAATGCTATTTACATAATCTTGTACATTTTTAGTATTTTATTTATTAATGAGAAAGGAGTAGAGAGAGAGAAAGAACCAGACATCACTCTGGTACATGTGCTGCCAGGGATTGAACTCAGGACCTCATGATTGAGAGTCCATTGCTTTACCATTGCACCACCTCCTGGACCACATATATTTATATCCTTTTATTATTATTTTAAATTTCTTTATTGGGGGATTAATGTTTTACATTTGACAATATTTGTATCTTCTAAAGGAATACCACCAGTTACTTCTGTTCTCTCTGGTCCAAATTTTAGATTTAATATTTCAAAGAACCAGATTGTTAGAAATGTATTAACAATTTGAGCCCACTCTTAAAATTCAATTTGAAATTTTTTTTATAATTTTATTTATTTTGCCTTTTGTTGCCCATTTTTTTATTGTTGTTGTAGTTATTATTATTGTTGTTATTGATGCCATCATTGTTAGATAGGACAGAGAGAAGTGGAGAGAGGAGGGGAAGAGAGAGAGGGGGAGAGAAAGACAGACACCTGCAGACCTGCTTAACTGCTTGTGAAGTGGTTCCCCTGCAGGTGGGGAGCCCGGGGTTCGAACCAGGATCCTTCCTCAGGTCCTTGCGCTTTGCGCCATGTGCACTTAACCTGCTGAGCTACCACGTGACTCCCTCAATCTGAAATCTTAAGTGCTTAGATTGAAAGAAAATATACTCAGAACTATGGTCTATGCATCAAAAAGTTTGAGACATTCAAAATTATCTTGTAAACTATTATCTCTCTCTCTCTCTCTCTACACACACACACACACCTCTGGTATGCAATCAAAAAAGAACAAAAAAATATATCTACTTCCAATCAAAGTTCACCGATAACTTCCTGGCCATAAAATTTCTCACCTATGAAACAAGTGGATGAACCAAGGGGTTTCTACAATTCCTCCCAGCACTAAAGTAATCTTAAGGCACGGCATTCAACCCCCAGTGCTTTTATAGGTTGTCAAAAGAAATCATGATGTACATTTCTGTTTTTTTCATGCAAAAATATATCATTCAGCAAGTTGCCAATGCTATTATGATTCCACCCTGAACTCCATGGGTTGATGACCTCACCAATATGTCCTGGAACCCTACCTCTCCAGAGCCCTGTCACACTGTTGGTATGCTTCTAATTCTGCTTTTAAAAACCCCTTCTGTTTCATTTGGTTTAATGCCCCCTGCATTCTATTTACATAACATTGTATTCTATTTACATAACCACTGTTAACAAGCACCACCCTCCCTCCAGGGCATTGGTGGTTCAGTGGTAGAATTCTCACCTGCTCCGCCCCCTCTCCTTGTCATACCCTGATTTTCACCAGTCACTTTTCTCTCCACCCTCTCTGCGTCTCGCATCCTGTTCCCACCCTACTGGGCTAATATATTTATAAGGACAGGATTGTTTGTAGTTTTTAGTTTAGCTTAGTTTTGTATAGATTGTGCTGCGTCCTGCATGAATAAAGAGATACTGCGTACAACCCAGCCATGAGTCCCGGGTCCTCTGTTACCCGCCCGTGAAGCCAGCCTGGCGAAAACAACATCCCACTAGGGAAAAATAGAAACAGGGTATTAGATCCACTTGTCAATGATCATATCCAGCAGAGAAGAAATTACAGAAGCCAGACTTCCCACCTTCTGCACCCCCATAAAGAATTTTGGTCCATACTCCCGGAGAGGGAGAAATGTTAGAAGACTAGAGGGCTCTGAAGCCTAATTCTATCAGGACCCAGAGAAAGAGGAGGAAAAAAGGAGACATTCAGAGGTAGTAATAGGTGTAGCTGTGACTTAAAATGGAAGAGAAGGCAGGACCTTAGAAAAAATATGTGGAAAAATATAGATAGATGATAGATAGATATAGAGATAATAGTCAACCTCTATCTGTGACCTTGGGAGAATCACTACAGTTTCCAAATTGGGACACAGAACTCTGGTGGTGGGAATGTGGAATTGTACCTGTTTTGTAATTTTGCAAATTACTAATAAAAAATAATTTTTTTAAAAAAGGTCATGACTTTCCCAACATAGAGCCAGAGTGATAGCTTGAAAAAGCACACAATAGCACCATCTTGTGGAAAGAAGTTAGTGATACTTAGCAAGAATAGGCGTGAAAATGGAATTTCACCAGGAGAAAGCAATTACAAATAATTTTTCAGGTAATACATATTTTTTAAAGGTGGTGTGTGTGTGTGTAATATCTAACTTTTTGTAAATTGTGGGTGTCTTGGAGAAACAAAAGTTATGGATCCTCCTCTCCCACCTCCACCACCACCAATATAATAGGCACAATTTACACATAATTTCTGGGAATATATGGGAACTTCACAGACAGCCCAGGACACATATAGGCTACAGTTTGAAAACTTGTGCTCAATCTACAAAACCTATTCTCAGAAAAAAAAAATCTATAGAACTGGGGAAAAAAACCTTCAGGTATTTTTAGCACCTGTCAATTTTTCTGCCCTGTTTTATGCAATCTAACTGCATTAGTTTCTCCATTGTCACCTCTGTGCTCCCAACCCAGGAACTGTTAAATGTCTGTCTCAGTTCCCCTTCCCAATGCTAAAGTCTGGAAACTTGATCTCAAGTAAGTAAGCTAAGAAGTCCTAAGAAAATACACAGCTGGGAGTTGGGCAGTAGTGCAGCGGGTTAAGTGCACATGGTGCAAAGCGCAAGGACTGGTGTAAGGATCCTGGTTCAAGCCCCAGGATCCTCACCTGCAGGGGAGTCGCTTTACAGGCAGTGAAGCAGGTCTGCTGGTGTCTGTCTTTCTTTCCCCTTCTCTGTCTTCCCCTCCTCTCTCCATTTCTCTCTGTCCTATCCAACAACGGTGACATCAATAACAACAATAATAACTACAACAACAATGAAAAACAATAAGGGCAACAAAAGGGGAAATAAATAATTTAAAAAATTAAAAAAAATACACACCTAACTTAAAAAAATGTTCTAAGCACTTGGATAGGTGCTTGACTGTTGTCAGTTGTGAGCACTCCTTCCAAATTCCTGCTAAAATCCTAGTGCTCTGTGCTAAGCATGAATAGATATAAGCCCCAAGTCAAACCTATAAGGCTATCAGTTAATGGTATTTATATACGTTCCTCCTATTTGGGAGCTACTCTTTGCCTTGACCCAGCTTTTTAGTCCTATTCTCAACTCTGACATCTTCCCAGAAAATACTTTTAGTCCACCTGCATGCTAGCTATTGGGCTCAGGCAAAAATTACTAAAGTCATGGGCCCCTTGGAACATACCTAAAATAGACTTCCTAGTTTCTTTCCACACAAAGACCCCTAGTTTCATCTGCTCTACTCCTACCTTTGCATTCCTGTTTATTGAACAATTTGTTCCACTTTATATCTTACTGCCTGCCTTCAGCCACCAAGTTGCAGATGCTACCATGGCACCATTCTGACTTCCCTGGACAGACTACCTCACCAATGTGTCCAAGAATCTCACCTACCTCACTAGGGAAAGACAGAAACAGCTTGAGGATATGAACCGACCTGCCACCACCCATGTCCAGAAGCCAGACGTCCCACCATCTGCCCCCCACAAAAATCTTTGGTCCATATTCCCAGAGGGATAAAGAATAGAAAACTTTCTTTCTTTCTTTCTTTCTTTCTTTCTTTCTTTCTTTCTTTCTTTCTTTCTTCCCTTCTTTTCTTTCTTCCTTCCTTCCTTCCTTTCTTTCTTTCTTTCTTTCTTTTAAGGTTCTATGTATTTACTAATGAGAAAGATAGGAGGAGAGAGAGAAAGAACCAGATTATCACTCTGGTATATGTGCTGCCAGGGATTGAACTCGGGACCTCTTGCTTCAGAATCCAATGTTTAATCCATGGCGTCACCTCCCGGACCACAAGAATAGGGAACTTTCCAATGGAGGGGAGGGGATGGGGAACTCTAGTGGTGGGAACTGTATGGGATTATACCCATTATCTTACAATCTTGTTAATAATTCTTAAATCACTAATAAAATAAAGAAAAATCCTAGTGATCAGTATAATGTCACTAGGAACATTGTTAGTAGGTTACTATTCGGAATGCACAATGGCACAGGCACCCTGAAAAATAGTTCTGTAGTTTCTTAAAAACAAAATATATACTTACTAATCTGGCACAAAGTCCTAGGCATTTATCCAAGAAATGGAAATGTATTTCTACACAAAATACTGTATACCAAAAGTTTTGCTGTCCTGTTTACACACACACACACACACTCATACACAACAGGTAAGTGAATAAAAATAATCTTGTAGCACACTCTATACAACAGATACTACAAACCTGAATCAATATCAAAGGTGTTACATTGAATGAGAGTCAGTCTCCAAAAGTCATATCCTGTAGGAATCTATTTTTCTTCTTTTTAAAAAATTTTTTAAAATATATTTATTTATTTATTCCCTTTTGTTGCCCTTGTTTTTTATTGTTGTAGTTATTATTGTTGTCATCACTGTTGGATAGGACACAGAGAAATAAAGAAAGGAGAGGAAGACAGAGGGGGGAGAGAAAGATAGACACCTGTACACTTATTTCACTGCCTGTGAAGTGACTCCCCTGCATGTGGGGAGCCAGGGGCTTGAACCGGGATCCTTAACGCTGGTCCTTACGCTTTGCGCTGCCGGGATAGCCTGAGGGTACTTCTTCCCGAGCTAGTGTGCTCTGGGTTGGAGAGAACTCAACTGGAGCCGATCCAGGCTGCTGCGTGGGAGAGGGATCAGGAACACGTGCCGCACTAACTTCACAGGAGATACACTCTGGAACTCTCGGAGCCGGAAAGCAATTTCCAAGTGTCTTTAATCAGAAGAGCAGCTGTTTTTATACTCTCCAAGTAGGGTGGAAACAGGATGTGATGTAGAGAGGGTGGAGCGAAAAGTGACTGGTGAAAATCAGAGTGTGACAAGGAGGGGGCGGAGCAGGTGAGAATCCTACCACTGAACCACCAATGCCCTGGAGGGAGGGTGGTGCTTGTTAACAGTGGTTATGTAAATAGAATGCAGTAGTTATGTAAATAGAATAGTGTTAAGCAGAAGCCAGGGGGAGCTGGCTTACTATCCAACATTGTGCCATGTGCGCTTAACCCGCTGTGCTACCACCTGACTCCCAGGAATCTATTTATATGACACTGTTAAATGAGAAAACAAGAATGTCACGTGAGTGGCTGGCTGTTTGGGCAAGAACATAAAAGAGTTTTTCTAAGTGTGAAGCTATACTGTGATCACAGTGAAAAAAATCACAGAAATCCAGACTATCTAAAAATCTACTTTATTGTATAATTCCTAAAACTGAATACCCCCCCCCCGCCCCCCGCCCAAGAATGCAGTGTCATCCTCCCTAGACTACTTTTTCATTCATAGAGGAACAGAGAGAGGGAGAGATGCCACAGCACGAGAGCTCCCCGTCTCCTGTGGAGCCAGGCCACAAACTTGGGCCATGTGCATGGCAAAGCATGCAACCTACCCAGTGAGCAGTCTCTCCAGGCCCAGAACAGAATGCTTAAGGAAACACACTACAACAGTGTCAACAGCTTGCCCAAAGATATGTTGAAAAGGGTTAATGTAAGTCCTTGGGGGCTAGGGTACGCCTGGTGTTTTCAAGGAACATCCAGAAGGTCTATGTAATTAGAGCAGACTGAATACAGAACAGACGTAGAGAAGTGAGGGATTAAGTGGGGAATCCGATCATATAAATGTTGTGTCATAGTACAGACTTCGGCTTTTCAAAAAAAATATATATATATGTTAATGTTTTAAAAGATTCAATGGCTTCTCTAATGAAAATAGATTGGTGGTCAGGGTAAGGGGAGAGGAAGACGAGGACCATCTTACGAACACATTCCAGTAAACTAGATACAAATGACGACGATGGTTTATTAGAGGGGTTGGACTCTACAGCTAAAAAAATCCAACGCAGTGTTCTGATAAGATTTCACTGAAACCGAGTCGGGCAGTAGCATAGAGGGTTAAGCGCACGTGGTGCAAAACTCAAGGACTGGCCTAAGGATCCCAGTTCGAGCCCCCGGCACCCCCCCCCCAGCTCCCCAATTGCAAGGGAATTGCTTCACAGGCGGTGAAGCAGGTCTGCAGGTGTCTATCCTTCTCTCCCTGTCTTCCCCTCCTCTCTCCATTTCTCTCTGTCCTATCCAGCGATGACAACATCAATAACAATAATAACTACAACAAGACAAGGGCAAAAAGGGAATATATGTATATATATACACACACACACACACATATATGTATATGATTCTACTGAAATAAAGGAGTCAAGTCAAACAAAGGAGGCCTTTCTGCTCTGAGCAGAAGAATGGAACTAACATTAACTGAAAAATAAACAAAAATGAACCCTGGTTATAGGTAGAACAAGATGTTGGGAAAGAACAGAAGTTTTGGGGCCAGGTGGTGGCACACCTTGTAGGGCACACACAAGGATACAAAGCACAGGGAGCTGGGTTCAAGCCCTCACCTGCAAAGGGGGGAACTTCACAATTAGGGCTGCATTGGATCGACCTTCTCGTGGTGCATCCCGTGAGTACCCATTCATTGGGGAAACTGACAATCCTTCCTAGCCGACTGAATCCACATGGATCCCAGTCACTTTCAAAGCCAGCAACAAGCAGCTCCTGACAGCTTTCAACCTGACGCTGTTGACTGGCTACGGAAGAAGGGCAAACGCTAGAAGAAGAAGAAGTGAAGCAGTGCTGCAGGTGTCTCTTCTCTCCTTTTTTATTGTATAATTATTTTATTTTATTGGGCAGAGACAAAAAATTGAGAGGGGAGTGGGATACAGAGAGGGAGAGAAACATACAGCACTACTCACTTCATGGGAAAAGTTCCATGGATTGTGGTCTCTCTCACTTCTCTATCTAAAATTAAAATACAAAGAAAATTTTGACTTGAGGTGATGGTATTATACATGTACCCCATGTCACAATTTGTGATATCCAAAACCTGGAAGCAACCCAAGTGTACAACAACAGATGAGTGGCTGAGCAAGTTGTGGTATATATACACAATGGAATACTGCTCAGCTATTAAAAATGGTGATTTCATTCTTTTCAGCCGATCTTGGATGGACCTTGAAAAACTCATGTTAAGTGAAATAAGTCAGAAATAGAAGGATGAATATGGGATGATCTCACCCTCTGGCAGAAGTTGAAAAACAAGATCAGAAGAGGAAACACAAGTAGGACCTGAACTGGAATTGGCATATTGCACCAAAGTAAAAGATTCTGGGGTGTTCTTGGGGGAGAATACAGGTCCAAAAAGGATGACAGAGGACCTAGTGGGGGTTGTACTGTTATATGGAAAACTGGGAAATGCTATGCAAGTACAAACTGTTGTATTTACTGTCGAATATAAAACATTAATTCCCCAATAAAGAAATTTTTAAAAAGAGAGAAAGAATTCACTTAGTCTTTCCTAATCAATTATACTTCTTTATAAGAGAATAGTTGATAAGGGGATGACAGTCTTTAAAGAATTAGACTGGCTTAACATGTGAAGAAGGCATGGTAGGATGCCATAATTCTGCACCACCTAAGCAAATCTATGATCATCAATAGCTGCTAACATCACCAGAGAATGCACATCTTTGCCATCTGGTCCAAATCTGAATCTCAACAAGCCTTACACTTAGCCAATAGCTAGAATCTGAATTTGTAGCATCAAGAACTAGGAAAGCTTAATTTCTGTTATATTAAGCCTTCTGGCTTATGATCATTTGTTATGGAGCAAGAGTAAACTAATACGCAGGGCAAGATGAATCGGCCCAGCATGAATGACCTAATCTGGAAACTCAGCTTGGTCCCGTGATGCAGTTCTACCCACCAAAGCCACAATAATGACCGTCTGCTGATTATAGCACTTTTTTCTATATTTGTGACCTTCAGCCTCTCCTACCTACCTTGCTGAACTGTCTCTTACATGTTCCAAACAAGTGATATATCCTTTTACTAATCTGTACAGTCATGCTGAGGCAGGATAGGTGGGTAGAATGGAAATTATGAGGAATCGCCACGAGTGATTAAAAAGCACAGGAGTCGGGCGGTAGCGCAGATGGCGCAAAGCGCAAGGACCAGCCAAAGGATCCCGGTTCGAGCCCCGGCTCCCCACCTGCAGGGGAGTCGCTTCACAAGTAGTGAAGCAGGTCTGCAGGTGTCTATCTTTCTCTCCCCCTCTGTCTTCCCCTCCCCTCTACATTTCTCTCTGTCCTATCCAACAATGATGACAACAATAATAACTACAACAATAAAAATAGCAAGGGCAACAAAAGGGAATAGATAAATATTTTTTTAAAGACATAAAAAAAATCACAGGGAAAACTTGTATTTAAAAAATTGTCACCGACACTTCTTGGACATTTGAAATTTCTCTTCCTGCTAAAACTCCAGCAACCTTTCAGCATGGCATTACTAAAAGAAATTCCTCAGAATTCACTTCAAGCATTCCAGATATAACACTGCTTGAATTTAGTAACTCTTCTCTCCTTTTCCCTCTCTGTTCCCTCTCAAATTCTATCTCTATCCAAAATAAATATATATTTTTTATTTATAAAAAGGAAACATCGACTAAACCACAGGATAAGAGGGTTACAACTCCACACAATTCCCACCACCAGAGCTCCACATCCCCTCCCCTCCCCTGATAGCTTTCCTATTCTTTAACCCTCTGGGAGTATGGACTTAAGGTTACTGTGGGATGCAGAAGGTGGAAGGTCTGGCTTCTGTAATTGCTTCCCCGCTGAACATGGGCATTGACAGGTCGATCCATACTCCCAGCCTGTCTCTCTCTTTCCATAGTGGGGAAGGGCTCTGGGGAAGCAGAGCTCCAGGACACATTGGTGGGATTGTCTGTCCAGGGAAGTCTGGTTCGCATCATGGTAGCATCTGGAACCTGGTGGCTGAAAAAAAGAGTTAACATGTAAAGCCAAACAAATTGTTGACCAATCCTGGACCTAAAGGCTGGAATAGTGCAGATGAAGAGTTGGGGGGTGTCTCCACTTTGTAGATAGTTAGTAGGCATATTTTATTTATATTCCAAAGGGTCTGTGGCTATACTAGTTTTTTTTTTCTCTTTTTATTTTTCCCCCTGAGCCTGAAATCTGATATGCATGTGGATCCAAGTTATTGTCTGGGGACATGATATCATGGCTGGCAAAAGGACCAGAAAGCTGGATCAGGGAAGAGAGTAGCTCCCAAATATGGGAAAGGGGTATAAATATTGTTGACTATAAACACCATCGATTTGATGTGATCTAGGGCTCATAATTAGCTTAGGAGCCTGTGTGACCTCTGCATCCCTCTAGATCTGAGCTCACATTCTGTGGTCATGAGTAGGAACATTCCATGCTGCCCCAATATTGCCCCATCCTCTTCAGGTGTAGCATAGAGTATGTTGTCCATCCTCCAAAGGGAGGATGGAACATTCTCTACCACTGTTGATCCAAGTTGCGGGCAAGGAACTATGGGGGCCCACAAAGGGGTCTATTGTGCTGTTCCTGATGGAGATGAATGGTAACAATGGAGAAAAGGATTTATTCGAGGTCTAGGCCCATCATGTCTGTTTGAGTATCTCAGGACCCCCTGATTAGGGCCCCAGCTGATGGGGTGGCCTGATAGTGACTAAAGAGTCAGCATTAAAGTATGCCAGTCTCTTGCCCTTATTCAGCTTTTGCAGTCCTTGCTTTGATGAGGTTAGCTTTGGAGTGAGAAAACTGTAATAGGAAATAGGTGAGGAGGGGATCTGCCTCAGTCCAGCTGCAGCAGGTAAGGGTCCCCTGGAGGTGAGGTTAGGGCAGTGGCGAAGAAGAACGAGACTGGACAGGAAGATGTGAGTGAAATTGAGAGCAACAGACTCGAGGTCTGGTGTCCATCTGATTTATTCAAGCAAGCGAGTTTGTTTTTTTTTTTTAATACTTTGCAGTAAAGCTGTTTGCGGCAAGAGTTACAGTAAAATGAAAGTAAGCTTTTAAGTTTCCTATAATTTCTTTTAAAAAGGTGATATATAGATTATATTGTACTAGAGCACAATAACCTTTATTATATCTCTATTATATTTATAATATCTTCTTACTTCATACCCATTCTCAGCAACATTTTTCTTTTATAATACTGGTTTAACTGCTTAATTATAGCTTGTTTTTGTTCCTTAGTGTGTATGCACCAAGGTGGACCTTATCTAGTCAATCTTTTCATGAACCCCAGCTGAGAATACATTGTTCTTACTCTGTCAATGTTTACCCAATGAATGCCTTTCTCATCATATGCTCCTGTATAGGGCAATGGAGAGTCAGGAACTCTCTGTAACCCTCTAGACTTAGGTGGATACCAGAGTTTCCCATTAAACTTGTAAGCTATCCATGGGGGTCCCTGTGCTATGGAAACTATCTTTCTCTTATTAGTTTTCTTATTCTTGTAGGGTTGGGGTTTAGGTGCTTGAGTAGGCCAAGGAGCTAACAGCTCAGCCCTTTGTAATGTTTTCATAAAATCTCCATTGTCTGGCAATTTCTGACAAGACAGATTGTTTACAATTTTCATCTGCTGTTGGGCACCTGGGTTGCGTCCAGGTTTTAGCTATTACAAATTGTGCTGATATGAACATAGGTGTACACATTTCTTTTGGGTGGGTGTTATTGAGTCCTTGGGGTATATCAGTAGGAGAGGGATTACTGGGTCATATGGAAGGTCCATGTCTAGCCTTGTGAGAGTTCTCCAGACTGCTCTCCCCGGAGGCTGGACCAGTTTACATTCCCATCAGTAGTGCAGAAGGGTTCCTCTGTCCCCAACAGCCTCTCCAGCATTTGTTGCTGCTGTCCTTTTTCATGTATGCCATTCTGACAGGGGTGAGGTGGTATCTCAATATTGTCTTTATTTGCATTTCTCTGACAATCAGCGACCTGGAGCAATTTTTCATGTTTGTTAGCCTTTTGGATCTCTTCTGTAGTGAATGTCTTTGTTCATATCCTCTGCCCATTTTTGGATAGGGGTCATTTGCTTTTTTGTTGCTAAGTTTGCTGAGCTCTTTGTATATTTTGGTGATTAGTCTCTTGTCTGATGTCTGGCATGTGAAGATCTTCACCCATTCTGTAAGGGGTCTCTTTGTGTGATAGTTTCTTTGGCTGTGCAGAAGCTTTTCAATTTGATGTAGTCCCATTGGTTTGTTTCTGCTTTAGTCTTCCTTGCAACTGGGTTTGTTTCATCAAAGATGTTCTTGAGATTTAGGTGGGAAAGTGTTCCACCAATGTTTTCCTCTAAGTATTTGATAGTTTCTGGTCTAACATCCATGTCCTTGATCCATTTGGAGTTGATTTTTGTTTCTGGTGAGATGAAGTGGTTCAGTTTCATTCTTCTGTATGTTTCAACCCAGTTTTCACAGCACCATTTATTGAATAGAGCCTTCTTCCTCCATTTAATACTTTGGGCCCCTTATCAAAGATTAGATGTCCATAGGTATGGGGGTTTAGTTCTGGGCTTTCCATTCTGTTACACTGGTCTGTGTGCCTACTTTTGTTCCAGTACCAGGCTGTTTAGATGATGATGGCCTTATAATATAGTTTGAGAACTGGGAGTGTCGTGTCTCCATTTTTGTTTCTTTTCCTCAAGACTGTTTTGGCAATTCTGGGTGTTTTCTGGTTCCAGATAAATGATTGTAGTTTTTGTTCTATCCTCTTAAAGAAGCTTCGTGGAATTTTAATGGGTATTGTGTTAAATTTGTATATGGCTCTGGGGAGAATATTCATTTTGATATTTATTCTTCCAATCCATGAGTATGGGATGTCTTTCCATTTCTTGGTATCATTTTCTAATTCCTTGAGTAGTGACTCAGAGTTTTCAGTATACAAGTCTTTCACTTCTTTGGTCAGCTTTATGCTTAGGTATTTTATTGATTTTGCTGCAACAGTGAATGGGAGTGATTTCTGGATGTCTTCTTCAGATTTGGTATTTGCATAAAGAAATGCCACTGATTTTCGTACACTGATTTTGTAGTCTGACACCTTGCTATATTGCCTAATAACTTCCAGCAGTTTTCTGCTGGATTCTTTAGGTTTTTTTTATGTATACTATCATCTGCAAATAGTGACAGCTGACTTTTTCCCTTCCAATCTGTATTCATTTCTTTCTCTTGCCTGATTGCTATGGCAAGAACTTCCAATACTATGATGAAGAGTAATGGTGATAATGGACAGCCCTGTCTAGTACCCAATTTAAGGGGGAATGCTTTCAGCTTCTATCCACTGAGTATGATGTTGGCTGTAGGTTTGCTAAATATGGGCTCCACTATCTTGAGGAATTTCCCATCTATTCCCATTTTTTGTAGTGTTTTGAGCATGAATGGGTATTGGATTTTGTCAAAGGCTTTCTCTGCATCTATTGAGATAATTATGTGGTGTTTGGTTTTGCTTTTATTGATGTGGTGAGTGACATTGATTGACTTACATATGTTGAACCAGCCTTGCATTCCTGGGATAAATCCCACTTTGTCGTGATGAACAATCTTTTTGCTGTATCCAGTTGGCCAGGATTTTGTTTAATATTTTGTCATCTATGTTCATTAGAGATATTGGTCCGTAGTTTTCCTTTTTGGTTGTGTCCCCATCTGCTTTTGGTATCAAGGTGATATTGGCCTCATAGAAGGTGGAAGGGAGTGTTCCTGTTTCTTTGATGTTGTATAAGAGCTTTAGAAGTATAGGCACTGTTTCCTGAAGGTTTTCTAGAATTCATATGTGAAGCCATCTGGTCCAGGACTTTGTGGTTGGGAAGATTCTGAATAACTGTTTGAATTTCTTTGTCTGTGGTTGGTGCATTTAGGTTTTGTAGTTCTTGGTTCAGTTTTAGAAGGGCATGTTTCTAGGAACCGTTCCATATTCTCTAGCTTGGTGGCGTATAGTTCTTCATAGAAGTTTCGCATGATTTTCTGGATTTCAGTGGTGTCTGTTGTGATCACTCTTCTATCATTTACAATTCTATTTAGGTCCTCTTTTTTTTTTTTTAAGTGCGTCTGGCTAGGGGTTTGTCAATCTGACTTAATTTTTCAAAGAACCACCATTTGGCTTTATTGATCTTTTGTATGGTTCTCTTATTTTCAATGTTTATTTCTGCTCTAATTTTAGTGGTTTCCGTGCTTCTGTTTTCTTTAGGGTTCCTTTGTTCCTCTTCCTCTAAGTCCTTAAGATGTGCAGTAAGGTTGTTTGAGTTTTTTCTTGTTCTCTAATATGTGATTGTATGGCTGAGTTTCCCTCTCAGTACTGCTTTAGCTGTGTCCCAAATGTTTTGATAGCTTTTGTCTTCATTTTCCTTTGTTTCCAGGAACATTTGAATTTCTTACTTGAGTGTCTCTCTGACCCAGCAGTTCTTAAGCAGCATGTTGTTGAGTCTCCCAATTCTGTAACTTTTATTAATTTTTTGTTTGTTGTTAAATGTTAGCTTTACTCCACTGTAGTCTGAGAAGATACCTGGGATGATTTCAATGCTCTTGAATTTGTTGATACTGTCTTTGTGGCCTAACATGTGGTCTATCCTTGAGTATGTGCTATGTGATTTGAAAAGAATGTGTACTCCAGTTTTTTTGGGTGAAGAACTCTGAAAATGTCCAGGAGGTCTAGTCTGTCTATCTATTCATTTAATTCTCTTGTTTCTTTGTTGATTCTCTGCTTCGTTTATCTCAAAATAAATATTTTAAAGAAAAGAACAGATTTGGGATATGCAGTTTGAAAATTTATTAGATAAGTTGAGATTTTACCTTCAGCAGAAAAGACCAAGGAACAGCCAATAGCCTTGGACACAGAGTGCATGTGCATGACCCGTGAGGCGGAAAGGAACTATGATGTGCTCTGCAGCATACCGAGGGTCTGTGCCCTGGGAAGTTCACTCCAGCTGCCTGGAAGCTGTGGTCATTTTTTAGCTTTTTGTTCAGTTGCAGCATTTTTGTCCAGGAGTTAGCTCATTTGACAAGCTCTTAAGAGACTTTTCTGTGTCTCAGGATCTAAATGTATAAATTTGAATAATGAGCTGCTGAGGACAAATTTTTTTTTTTTTTTTTTTTTTTTTTGCTTCCAGGGTTATTGCTGGGGCTCAGTGCCTGCACTGGCAAATGCTAGAAGAAGTGCCTGCACTATGAATCCACTGCTCCTGGAGACTATTTTTTCCCATTTTGTTGTTCTTGTCGTTATTATTATGGCTGTTATTGCTGTTGTTGTATAGGACAGAGAAATCGAGAGAAGACAGAGAGGGGGAGAGAAAGACAGACACCTGCAGATCTGCTTCACCACTTGTGAAGCCACCCCCCTGAAGGTGGGGGCTGGGAGCTTGGACTGGGATCTTTGTGCCAGTCCTTGCACTTTGCACCATGTGTGCTTAACCTGCTGTACTACCCCTGACCCCAAGGACCAATTTTTTAAATGAGCTTATCTTTCTTTGAAATAATTATTTGATATTATTCTGTCTACAATCTGCTATGATCTGTGGAGTGAGGCTGGGGTGTTTAGTGCATACGATGGCATTCCTAAAATGTAGTGTTCTAAGAACAGGACGTGGGTGGATGCACATTTAGTATTCAAAAGAGCTTATCCATGACTCCTGTCTAGCCCCATTGATTCCTACACCTCTATTTAGTAAACTTTAAGATGCCTGAAGCATTGTTATACCACAGTCCCATTTTATAACTTCAAAGATACAGTCCTAGGAATTTAATAATTTCATTTAATATTTTAAAAGTCATCTCTTCCAAAAACAGCATTTAATTACATTTAAATTGTGTTCATTTAAATATCAGCAAGTTCATCATTAACACACAGGGCTCAATGTTATAAAATAAATGGAAAGTAAAACAATTTTTTAAAAGCTTTACCTCTAAACTTGGAACACTAAACTAGTATGTATATATATGGCTAACAAAAAGTATACAATATTGAAAAAAAAAGTTTCTCTGACAGGAAAATAAGTGTAATACAGACACACTGGAACATAATTCACATAGGTTAATTTTACAAATGTATTTCAAAGTATAAAACAAAACAAAAAGACTAATAACACAAACATATGCAAAATTTACAGCTGACATTCTGAACTAACACACCAAAATATAATGCTTTCACAGAAAAAAATAGAAGGGTTCTCAAGGTTTTATATTGGTCCCCAGATTTTTTCATTTTTTTATTCTCCAATACAAAAGCAGAGAACTTCAAAGAGTTTTTGTCTTTAATTTAGAATCATTTATAAAACAGTGGCCCAAATGTACCAGAAATGCTATTAAACCTATTCAGAGCTCAGTAACCAAAACATTTAGTTGTCTGTCTGTTTTTCCCCTTAATCTCTAGTTCTCGTCAATATGTCTTTAAGGAAACCTTATGACACAGAGTTAAAAGCATCAAGCCAAAAAAGTCTGAGACATCAAAGAATTGTAAAAGTTGGCACTGGTAGAGGATTACAAAAAAAAAAAAAAATCAACCCCCCCAAGTTTATTAAATCATAAATACACAAGAGAAAAAATTCATACCTACAAACACAAGTAGGATAAAAAAATATTAGAAAAATAGGCATTTAGAATTGTGGTACCTGTGGCCTTTAGTATAGAAGACTTACACCAACCAATATTATTGGGCATTGTTTTTCAAACTTGTATAACTGGTTTAAATTTTTAACTTGTCTAAATCAAGCCAAAAACCAAAGAGATCATAATTGTTGTATCCATGTCAGAGATGTGTAAAATGTGAGAGGAAGGAAGGGATATGACACACATCAAGTTATAAGAGGCAGGACCAGTCGTAAAGCTAAGCACTTAATCTGATCAAGGACAGATTTCTTCAGAGTTTACTACATTTCATAATTGCAGAAGAAGAGTATCACTTTTTTCTTAATATATCTCAAGTTAAATATGGCAGAATGAATAGACCTTACACAGCATACACTATTTTTGAAAGGGATATTTTTAGAATTTGGTTGTTGTTTTTTTTTTTTAATAACTCTTAAGAGATGGCTTCTAAATTTGGTGCTCAGATGTAGTCAGGCCTTTCTTAAAAGCAAGCAACATACTTTGCATTAAAAAAAAAATCATTGAGTGGATATATTAGTGTTTCAAACAAAATGAAATGCTTGACTCCAAATTAAGCATGTTTAAAGAAGTAACTGCTTCTATTCCAAATAATAAAACTACTACTAGTGCATTGAGGGAAAAGTGATGATGTATTTTTTTTGATGCAAAAATGCATCATGACTTTTCCAGCAACCAAGTATTATATCCAGCTAGAAACATACAGTCAGTAAGCGTAACTATTCACTATGATCACTACAAAAGTCAAAAGCATCCTTTTCTCTTACATGACAATATGTGTTCTAAAGCAGCACACTAAACTAGAAATGGCCAGTTGTAACATACAGCCCCTCTCTGTTTCTGACAGTCAGTGTGTTCAGTGGCCATAAAAGCATGATGTTCTGTAGTTGAGAATTCTGGAAGGGCTAAAAATGAACACAGAGAAAGAGACATAGAATATGAAAGCTATCCAAGAGATCACCAATACTGCCAGTAGTCAATCATGTCTGATAAAAACTTGAGAGTCAGTCAGTTGTGCTTTTTTCTCCCAATGGAAGACGTTCCCATAATTGAAGCAACTGTTCGCCAACCTGAGGTTCTAGTTCCTGGATGAATCAAAAGTCAGAGTAAATAAAAAGAACTGGCTTGATTTTTTTTTTTCTGAATCACCAAAAACACACGTTGATTAAAATATTTAAAAGACTACTGTGAATTTGTCTATCACTGCATGAAACAATCACATGGTATACACTGCTGTAGTTATTTAAGTTTATATACCTGACTTCCAGAATTCAAAAATATAGTTAGTCCACAAATATTACAGCTATCTGTCAGATTTCCAAGGAGTTATTCTAGAATTTTTTTCTATCTGGAAGTAGAAAATTCTGCCTTCATTTAAATAGATGTTATTGGCATATACCATTACACTATTTTCAACATGTCGTACAAAATGATTCCATTTCAGAAAAGGAAAAAAAGCGTCAGTTTGTTGCTGAGAGGGAGCTCAATGGTAGAGTACAGGGATTGTATAATGCTTTAGTTTGGTCACCAGTAGCACACATGTCAGAATGACAGTCTACTCTCCCTCAAGAAAAAAATGTGCTAAAAAACATTGGGGTGGAGGGAGAGAAGCATCCAGTTTGAACTTACAAAGGTTTACAGTGAAACCTAGCATATTAGACACATGTGTTTGTTTCTAAGCAATTAACTCGAATTATTAAGTGCCTTTATATTAGGAAATTGATCTCAAAGCCATTTTTCAGAGAAGTATAAATATTCATACACAGGTGAAAAGCATGTCACTTGTAACGTAATACCCTCTTTTCACAGTGTCAATAAGTAGAATCCAAACACTTTTCATGTGGTGACATAAAAGTGAATCACAGTTGTTCCAAAAAATTATTAGGTTACTTTAGGAAGAAGTAATTTCTGATTTTACTTTTTCAATGCATAAGAATTAAATTACCGCATAAAGCAGTTAGGACAATAATGTGTGTGTTTCTAACCTTAACTAATTTTAAAATTCCTTTTAGCATCATGTAGAGGAAACAAAATATAACCACTATAAGCCACACAAATAAAAAAATGTGTAACTTTTATATTAACATTACTTAAAACCATAAGGAGATTAGGGTTTTTTTTTTTTTTTTTTTTTTTGGTTTGTTTGTTTTTCCACTGCTCCAGTCTGACTTTTTCATGCAAGAGGGAGAGAACACAGCACTGAAGCTTCCCTCATTGTGGAGGGGATCAAGTTCCAATGTGGGTCTCAAAGCTACAAATACAGCTAGTATCTTTAGACTTTTAGTCAAATTACTTCAGCACTGCATTTACTTTTGACCATTTCTCTACCTAGTACATACAAGGAGTCTCCAAGAAATAACATATGATATGTATGTGTATATGGTCAAAGAGAACACAAATTTACAAAATACTAAAAAATCCAGTGAGTGCTATATCAGACACATTTGCAAGTAGGTTTCTATTAACTTTTTTATAAACCACTATGTTCCAGATGCATACAAAACAGATTATTTTTTTTCTTACATTTACTTGCTCTTCAAGCAAATCATTGAGTACAACAAAAGAAAAAGAAAAGCAGGAGAAAAAAAAAGACAAAGATCAAAGCTCTTATATACCTGCCCATCTCTGCTTATCTGGACTTTCTTGTTGTCATTCCAGGGGTTGAGTAAATGGTGTGCAAACTGAAAGGGAAGACTTTCTTTTCGTATCCATTCCACTTTGAAAACTCCTCCTAGTCCAGCTGAACCCCAATCTTGGCTCTTTTCCTTCCCTATCTCAGAAGACATCCTAGAAAATCCCTGTGGGGAAAATGAGAGAGAGAGACATGGGTGAAGATAGGACAATATTCAATTATCTGAATTCGATTTGTCTGAGAGACCTCTGAGCACTTATAATTTTAAAGTCAAGACAAAATGCAAAAATAGTAATTATATGGGGGTTGGGTGGTAGCACAGTGGATTAAGCACACATGGCGCGAAGCGCAAGGACTGGCTTTAAGGACCCTGGTTCGAGCCCCCGGTTCCCCACCTGCAGGGGAGTCGCTTCACAGGTGGTGAAGCAGGTCTGCAGGTGTCTGTCTATTCTCTCCCCGTCTTCCCCTCCTCTCTCCATTTCTCTCTGTCTTATCCAACAACGATGACATCAATAACCAGAACAATAATAACTACAACAACAATAAAACAACAAGGGCAACAAAAGGGGAAAAAAGCTAATTAAAAAATAGTAGTATGTAACAGAAAAAATAACTACTTTAAGTTTTTACATCTCAAAATAATTAATAGTAAAAATGGGCCAGGCAGTGGTACACCGGTTCAGTACACACAATACTAAGTATAAGGACCCGGATTTGAGCCCTGGCTTCCCACCTTCACAGACAGTGAAGCAGGCCTTCAGGTGCCTCTCTCTCTCTTTCTTTCTCTCTATCTTGCCCTCCCTTCTCAATGTCTTTGTTCTATCAAATAAATAAAAATTAAACAGGAAAAAATGGCCACCAAGAGTGGTAGCACTGAGGCCCAGCAATAACTCTGGTGACATTTGAAAACAATAAAGTAAGCTCAGTAACACATAAAGTTGGTTAAGAAACACACTCACCGTTAACACTAATATCAGTAAACTATTTAAATATTTTACCATGAAATCAAGCTTCTCCCCCCCCACACACACACACTAATTCAGTCAGTTTATTTGGAAACAAATGCTTGAATCCTCGAGCAGAAGCAACCACCTTAGCTCCAATTCATTGTATACATTAGCCCATTTAGCTTGCCAGGGAAATGGAGATGAGTTAACAAAGTAAATAGCCATTGGGGCATTCGTCCCATTCGTTGACATGTTGGGGGTGGAAGTACAGCAGGGGTGGATGAGGACAGAACAGTCTAGGGCATTTATTTTAAATCACAGTTTTTACGGAATACTCAGGTTAGTTACATCCCCTTCCCCAGAAGTATTCTAAACATTTTCAAAGTTAAATGCTTTCAATTCTCTTTAAATTATACATTCTCAAAAACTCTTAAGACAAAGTTACCAATCCCATAAGGATATGGAATATAAATTTATGTGTCTTTCCAGAAATAACTGAAATTTCCTTAGTTTTGATTACATTAATGGGAAAAAAGTTGGCTATCAGTAAGAGTAATCACAACAAAATATTTCAATGAGATTTTTTTTAATTGAGGGGGTTAATGCTTTACAGTGCAATCACTGACATATACATACAATTTCATTATGTGCCCGGTCCCCATCCCTACTTTATTAAGTCCCATTAATAAGTGAAATCATTTGGTGTATCTGTCCTTCTCTTTTCGACTTATCTCACTCAACCTGATGTCATCAAGTTTCATCCAAGAGGATGCAAAGGAAACCACCTCATTGTTTTTTTTTTTAACAACTGAGTAATATTCTAGCATGTATATATACAGTTTTTTAAGCCACTCATTACATTTGGTGTTGGGTATCGAGGGTTGCCTCTAGGTTTTGGCGATTACAAACTATGTTGCTATGAACATAGGTATATACACATCTCTCCTGATAGGTGCTTGTTTCCTCTGGGTAAATCCCCAGGGGAGGAATTGCTGGGTCGCAGGGTAGGTCCACTCCTAGTGCCCCAAGTGAACCTTCAAATTGCTTTCAACAATGACGGAACCATTTTGCACTTCTACCAGTTCAGAAGAGTACCTTTTTCTCCATATCCTCTCCAGCATTCTATCCTTTCTGATGAATGACAGTCTCGCAGGTGTAAAGGGAATCTCACTGTTGTCCTTATTTGCATTTCTGATGATCAGTGACTTTGAGCACTTTCTCATATGTATCTGTTGGCCCTCTGGGTCTCTTCCTCTGTGAAATTTCTGTCGTGGCCCCATTTCTAATGGGGTTGCTTGTGTTTTTGGTGCTTAATTTACTAAGTTCCTTATGTATTTTGGTTATTAGTCCTTTTGATGTGTGTTAAGGATCTTCTGGGGTGGGGTAGATAGCATAATGGTTATGCAAAGAGACTCTCATGCCTGAGGCTCTGAAGTCCCAGGTTCAATCCCCTGCATCAAAATAAGCCAGAGCTGGGCAGTGCTCTGGTGTTTCTCTCTCTGCATCTCTCTCAAAAATAAAATAAATAATTAAAAAAAAAAAAAAAAAAGATCTGGTATGCCATAGAGTGTCTTTCTGTTTGGGTGGTGGTACTCTATGCTGTGCAGAAGCTCTTCAGTTTGATGTAGTCTCACTGGTTTATTTTCACTTTTGTTTTCTTTGCTATTGGGTTTGAGCCCTTGAAGGCTTTTTTTAAAGCATATGTCATGAATTGTCCTGCCAATGTTTTCTTCTATATATTTGATAATGTCTGGTCTAAAGTCCATGTCCTTGATCCACTTGAGTTGACTTTGTGCATGGTGGTAAGTGATGTTTCAATTCCATCCATTTGCATGTTTTAATACAATTTTCCCAGCACCATTTAATGAAGAGACTCTCCTTTTGCTGTTTAATGGTCTTGGACCCCTTGTCAAAATCAGCTGGCTGTACATTTCTAGATGTTTATTCCATTGGTCTATGTGTCTATTTTAATTCCAGTACCAGGCAGTTCTGATTATGGTAGCTCTGTAGTATAGCTTGAGATCAGGTACTAGAATGCCTACGGTCTTATTCCTTTTCTTTTTTCAAATTTTTTATTTAAGAAAGGATTAATTAACAAAACTATAGGGTAGGAGGTGTACAATTCCACACAATTCCCACCACCCAATCTCCATATCCCACCCCCTCCCCTGATAGCTTTCCCATTCTCTATCCCTCTGGGAGCATGGACCCAGGGTCACTGAGGGTTGCAGAAGGTAGAAGGTCTGGCTTCCTTATTCCTTTTCTTAATACTGCTTTGGCAATCTTGGGGATTTTTTTTTTTTTTTTTTTTGGTTCCAGATAAATTTTTGAAGCTTTTCTTCTATTCCTTTCAAGAAGTTTATGGGTACTTTAATGGAAATGGCAATAAATCTGTATATGGTTCTAGGCCAGATAGCCATTTTGACAATGTTAATCCTTCCGAACCATGAACTTGAGCATCGTCTTTGTGTCTCTAATTCCTTGAGGAGTGATAAATATTTTTCAGTGTATAGGTTCTTCACTTCTATTTTTTATTTTATTTCCAAATATCTGACTGATTTTGCTGCTATGGTGGAAGGGACTGATTTCTGTATCTTCTGATTTGGTGTTTGCAAAGAAGAATGCCACTGATTTTTGTATACTGATATTTTTTTAATTTTTTATATTTATTTTCCCTTTTGTTGCTCGTTTTATTGTTGTTGTAGTTATTATTACTGATGTTGCTGTTGTTAGATAGGACAGCGAGAAATGGAGAGGAGGGAAAGACAGGGGGAGAGAAAGATAAGACACCTGCAGACCTGCTTCACTGTCTGTGAAGTGACCCCCCTGCTGGTGGGGAGCATGGGGTTCGAACCAGGATCCTTAAGCCAGTCCTTGTGCTTTGCACCACGTGCACTTAACCTACTGTGCTACCACCCGATTCCCTATATAATGATTTTGTAGCCTGCCATGTTACTATATTGTTCAATGACAGCCAGGAGTTTTCTACTGGACATTTTTTTTTAAATTTAATAATGACCAACAAGACACTAGGATGAGAGAGGTACAATTCCACACAATTCCCACCACCAGAGTTCTACATCCCATCCCTTCCATTGGAAGCTTTCCTATTCTTTATCCGTCTGGGAGCATGGACCCAGGATCATTACGGTGAGCAGAAGGTGGAAGGTCTGGCTTCTGTAATTGTTTCTCCAAGGGACATGGGTATTGGCAGGTCAATTCATACTCCCAGCCTGTTTCTATCTTACCCTAGTGGGGCAGGGCTCTGGAGAGGTGGGGTCCCAGGGTACCAAAAAAAAAAAAAAAATCACACGATCATCTCAATAGATACAGAGAAAGCCTTCAACAAGGTCCAACATCTTTTCATGATTGAAACATTAAAAAAAAATGGGGTAAATGGAAAATCCCTCAAACTAGTTGAATCTATATATAGTAAACCAGTCGTCAACATCATCCTCAGTGGTGAAAACTTGAAAGCATTTCCTCTCCAGTCAAGTACAGAGCAGGACTGCCCAATCATCACCGTTATTAGTCAATGTTGCCTCAGTGCTTTTTTAATCCACCTGAGAAATAGTAAATTTGGAACTGTCTTCTGGAGGAGGAATTATTTTATCTGGAGAGGTTTTGGTAAGCCCTGGCAAAAATCCAAGTGATCCTACTTATCACTCCCTTGAAGAGGTGCAATGTATTTATCCTCAGTTAAGCAAGACACATCCTTGCAGTTTGAAGCAACTGAAAGACAGCTTTTTATTTAATTTTTTATTGCTATGCTCTAACCTGTAGTCAGAATAATTCCATTTCACTGTTTTGAGTTGGCTCACCTGGAAATGCCCAGATCCCTGAACTGAGAATACCAAGTAAACCATGCTGCTTTCCCAGAATGCTCGGTTAAGCTTCCGCTCATTACTAGGAGTTGTAGACCAGATACCCTTCTGTTGAGAAATTTCAAGGTTTCTCAGATTGCTACTCTTCATTATGAAGTATCGAACAGGCATGTTTGGTCTTGGTGAAGAAGATTTTGAGCCCTAGAAAAAGAATATATAAATTCTTGAAAGTTTATCTGATCTTTTGAAACCCATTAAAATAACATTCTCATAAACATGCCCACCAAAATATATTACCAACTATTCAACGAAAGCAAACAGCTCTTGTTGCTGAGGACTTATTCTGATGCAGTCTCCGCCCCCAGGTTTTTCTATGCCCCGCTAAATCCTAGAGTGCCCCACGTTGGGCGCCATTTGTTGTTAAAATTGGGCGCCAGATGTTGTTGAGGTGGTCTGGTGTCGGGCTGCACCGCGGAGAAGAAAGCGGACGTCCAGAGCAAAGGGGTACACAGATCTTTATTATAGGATGGGGGGGGAGGTTTGGTTCAGACCACGTGGAGCCAGCCAGCAATGGCCGACCACGGGGGGAGAGCAGGGAGCGGGACCTCAGAGAGGGAGAGCCGAGAGCCCAGAGAGAGCGAGGGGAGGGGTGAGGGGGCTTTTTATTGGGCGACAACCAGGGGTGACGTGTAGGGCCAGGATTGGTTGAAAGGGGGCACTCTAGGATTTAGCGAGGCATAGAAAACCTGGGGGCGGAGCCAGGATTGGTTGAAAGGGGGCACTCTAGGATTTAGCGGGGCATAGAAAAACCTGGGGGCGGAGACTGCATCAGAATAAGTCCTCAGCAACAAGCTCTCTACTGTGCCTACTAAACATTTACACAAAGCTTAATCAAAATGAGGTTAAGAAGCTAAAACCAAGTATTCATTTTCAGAGCATTCAAAACCTCTTATCTAGAAAGGATTCTAGATCACCAACTCTGATTTAGATTACAAATGTGCTTCCACAAAACATCTGATGAACTTTTATGAAAACAAAACAAAGATTACTTCAGTTTACTGCCTTGAACTTTAGAAGTCAAGGTAACAAGAATTTGCATGGCAGTGTACTAGAGAGTAGTAAAATCACACAGAAAGAAAGATCCCTGTGCAGCTGAGAGGGCCTGGAGGTAGAGCAGAGGACTTGCATATGTTAGGTCCCCGTTCAATCTTTGGTACTGCATATGCCAGTGTACTCATGATGTCTGGTGCTATTCTCATTGTTATCCATAATTTATTTCTCTTTCTCTCTCCATCCTCCCTTGCTAGGAAATACAGAGGGAACATTACAAGTTTTGGGCTAAGTACTGACTTGATGCACCTGAGTAAGAAAGTAAGACCTGGGGCCAGGATAAACCAGTACACCAAATAGTTCCTAAAATCCATACATTGCTAGGAACATTTCATGTCATCCCCACAGGAACACACAGAACTTTTAACTGTGTGCCAGAAAGTTCTCTAGTAATATTTAAAGAAATTGAAGGGTAGGGGAGATGGTATAATGATTATATAAAAGGCTTTCATGCCTGAGGCATTGAAGGCCCAACAGCATCATAAACCAGAGCTGAGCAGTGTTCTGATTTCTCTATGTACCTTTCTCTCTCCTCTACCTTTCTCTATGCAACTATATATCTTTATCATTAAAATAAAAAATATTTGAAAAAAAAATCAACCAAACAAAATTATAAGGGATGTAAACAAAAAAGAAAGATTAATCACAAAAAAACAAAACAAACAAAAACACCCAGCTGGAATAGACTCAGCTATGGCAGGTGATAAGACTGGTAGACAAGAATGTTAAAGCAGTACTGGAAATGTGTTCATTACTGTCAAGAAGGCAGAGGAAATATAAAGGGGGTAAAAGAAGAAGCAAATACTTTCAAAAGACTGAAGCGGAGCTCTAGAGAGGAAAACATATTTGAAGTGAAAATACAGTAGAATGGGTGAATAACAGATATTACAAAAACAAAGAAAAAAAGCGCACTTAGTACTAAGCGCAAGGACCTGCACATGGATGTGGGTTCAAGCACCCACTCCCTGTATGTAGCTGTGAAGGAGGTATGCTGGTGTCTATCTTTCTTTCTGTCTCTATCTTCCCCGCCCCTCTCAGTTTCTTTCTGTCCTATCCAATAAAATGGGGGTGGGGGGGAGACACCAAAACACCAGAGGCAGTGAATTCGTAGTGCTAGCACCAAGCCCCAATGGTAACCCTGGAGGCAAATGGTTCCGGGTTTGATCCTAAGTACCACTAATACCAGATCTGAGCAGTGCTCTGAACAACAAATAAACAAATCATATATTCAGAAAAGAATGAGAAGGGTGGTACTAAATTTAAGTGAAAAATAGCCTGAATTTTTCCAAAATTAATAAGAAACTACAAAAACGCAGACTGAAACAGAAGAATAAGGAAAATCAGGCTGAGTCACATAAATCAGACTGAGTCATATACCGTCAAATTGCTAGAAACCCGGTGGGGAAAAAAATTGTCCTTCAGGGAGTCGGGCAGTTGAGCGGCAGGTTAAGCACAGGTGGCGCAAAGTGCAAGGACCAGCGTAAGGATCCCGGTTCCAGCCCCCAGCTCCCCACCTGCAGTGGAGTCGCTTCACAAGCAGTGAAGCAGGTCTGAAGGTGTCTATCTTTCTCTCCCCCTTCTCTGTCTTCCCCGCCTCTCTCCATTTCTTTCTGTCCTATCCAACATCAATAACAACAACAATAAAACATCAACATCAATAACTACAACAATAAAACAATGAGGGCAACAAAGGGAATAAATAAATAAATAAATATTTAAAAAATCTCCTTCAGTAAATGGATAAACCAGAAAATAATGGAGTAGTATTTCTATAGGAAAGAAAGTCAGTAAAAGTAAGAATATCTTTCAAGGTTAGTTTAAAACATTCCATGTACAAGTACTAGTTGATAAAATACAGCAAATCTATATGGCTTTCAGGTACCAAGACAGAAATCCATCAACACAGAAGAACAAAAAACACAGGAAATGGAAAATACTGATTTCTAGATTATAGTAAACAAACTGAGTAACTACATAAAGATTTATATATATTACAGAGAGAGTGTGTGTGTTACAGAAATAATAGTCAACCCATATCTGTGACCTTGGGAGATCTACTGTAGCTTCTAATGGAGGGGATGGGGACACAGAACTCTAGTGGTGGGAACAGCATGGAACTGTACTGCTCTTATCTCATGACTTTGCAAACCAATGTTAAATCACTACTAAGAAAATAGCAAGCTAGAGAACTTCAGAATAATCTCCCTCATAGACAGAAAGCTCTTGTTTGAGCCTGTAAAACAGTTCACATGGATAGTGTGTCACTTTCTCATGTGTGTGACCCAGGTTCAAGTCAGTCCCCGCTGCACTGAAGAAAGCTTCGATGCTGCAGATCCCCGCCCCCAGCCTCATTATCATCACCAGTTTTCTTTTTTATTTGATAGAGACAGAGAAAAACTGAGAGAGGGGGACATTGAGAGGAGAGATACAGCTGCAGTACTTGCTTCACTGCTTGTGAAGCCATCTCCCTGCAGGTGATGATCAGGGACTTGAACCTGGGTCCTAAGCACACGGCAAACCGTGGACTCCACTAGGTTTACCACTGCCCAGCCCCTTTTCTGTCTCTGTATTTGAGAAAGTAAGAAAGAAAAAAGCCAGCCCAGAATGGCAAAGACAAGAGACAACCAATATATAAATGAAAAAAGCTCACCCGGTAAGGTGCACATTATCACACTAGGACCCAGATTCAAGTCCCGGGTATCCACACAATTTTTACAATACCATATCCTTTGATTTGGATAAATTAGCAACTTTGGATACATTAGTGAAAGAAATCACTATTTTCAATTTTAAAATTATAAACCAAAATTAAAGATGCCCCTCAGAAGTGGAAAAACAAGATCAGAAAACACAAGCAGAACCTTAACTGGAGTTGGTGTATTGCACTAAAGTAAAAGACTCTGGGGTGAGGGGCTGGAGAGAGTACAGGTCCTGGACAAGGATGACAGAGGACCTAGTGGGGGGTTGTATTGTTATGTGGAAAACTGAGAAATGTTCTGCATGTACAAACTATTGTATTTACTGTCAAATGTAAAACATTAATCCCCCAATAAAGAAATTTAAAAACAGAAAACAAAAACCAAAAATAAATAAAGATGCCCTTGTTATTTGTTTTCATTTTAAAAAGCTCTCAAACACACCAAGGAAATAATGAGCTGCCTAGCTATGCTACCTGTTAGCAGTGAATTATCTCTTAGCTTTATGATACTCCAAAATGGTATTGACTAGAAACACTTACCAGGAAGAAAAAAACTAAAAAAAAAAAAAAATTACTTTAATATGTCTCAAAAAACAGAGGACCAGAACAAGTCAAAGAGGACAATTCTTTCCTAACCCTGTTTCAATATGCAACATTAGATGAGTCCCACTTCCGTTCCCTGCTACCATCTCTGTAGCTACCTTTCCCGAGGATGGTGGAGAAGGACTGGCGCAAGGACTGGGGTAACTACTGCTGTCTGTAGATTTCACAGAAGACTGATCTGATCGATCATCAGTGCCTCGTTTAGGGTGTAAGATGCCTCTGTCTTTGTACTTCTGAGGCGGGTGCAGTGCTGGAGATGGAGACTTCATCAACACCCTTGAGGGAGAAGGAATATGCAAAGCTCGGTCAGTCATGAATTTACAACACAAAGGAGATACTCTGGCATATCCCAATGATAGGACCTTAGGGGACTTCATTATTTCCAATGCAGAAGCTAAGAAAAGCAGGACTATCAGGGTATACTTAGAAAAACAGGAAGAATATGTTTAAAACCAATTACAAAACTCCACCTTATGACCACTAGGTGGGACACGAGCTTTATCACACACCCAGTCCAGTAACCTCAAGGAAGTGTCATGGCATCAGGAGAAGCCCTGTGCTTGGTGTTTCTCTCGCTCCACCTTTACCTCTCTCCCTTTAGCTCCCTCTTGTCTCATTCTCTGAATCAAACAGCAGCCCAGGACCACTGGAGCTGCATTGTGTGAGGCCCTGGCTCCTGAAGAAAAACACTCTGACTTAATATTAGCCAACATCAAACTACCATTTCTTTTACAAAATTCCTAATGCCTTTTATCATTTAAGTAAATAAAAACACAAGACGGGCACTCTGGGGCTTTGCACTCAGCTGACTCCACCATTCTCGCTGCACCCAGCAGACTCTGTATTTATTTATTTATTTACCTCCAGGGTTTTCGTTGGGGCTCGGTGCCTGCACCATGAATCCACTGCTCCCGAAGGCTATTTTTTCCCTTTTGTTGCCCGTGTTGTTTATCTTTGTTATTATTGTTGTTGTTGCTGCTGCTGTTGTTGTTGGATAGGACAGAGAGACAAACGCTAGAAGAAGAAGAAGGACAGAGAGAAATCAAGAGTGGAGGGGAAGACAGAGGGGGAGAGAAAGACAGACACCTGCGATGCCCTCTGCAGTTGGGGAGCCGGGGGCTCGAACCAGGGGCTCGAACCGGGATCCTTAGGCTGGTCCTTGAGCTTTACGAGCTTAACCTGCTGTGCTACCGCCCAGCCCCCTCTACTTTTATTTTTTTAATGGAATACACAGAGGCAGAGGAGACTGAGCTACCACAGCATCTGTGGTACACGGTGCTAACATCTGCTGCCAGGGACTCAAATCTGGGTCTCTGCACATACTTAGCTGTGCGACCTACTGGGCGAACTATTTCCTGGCAACGACAATATTTTGTATTGATGTCTAGTGTCAAATACGTATTTGCCACCAAGATTATTATTGGGGGCTTGGTGCCTGCTCAGCTCTACCATCGTTCCCTGGAGGTCATTTAGAGAGAGAGAGAGAGAGAGAGAGAGCTCTGCAGCACTACTTCACGGTATGTGAAGCTTCCCTTGCAGGTGGAGACCAGGGGCCTTTAAGGTCATAAAGCTTACTTAAACCCAGCTAACTACAACTGGTGAGTGCAGGCAAGTACAGGACTGTGCACCAGGGAGAGATGGAGATCAAGTATTCAGCGCACACTGGTGAAGAGTAACGGGAGCTGGTGGTGGGAAGAGGTCAGTGTGGTCAGGTACCAGTGTGTCAGCGACCGTCATGGAGAACATTATCTTCCCAATAAAAGGAATGGGAGAAAAAACAGAGAAGTACAGAAAAAGTTCATAACACTGCCTGTAAATAGCGAAGCTCATGAAGTTGTGTTTTCAGTTTTTGTTTTGCTTTGCTTGTCTTGTTTTGTTTTAGCAAAGCTCTTGAGAGCAGATTGGTGGTGGTATCAGCTCGACCGCCCCAGGCTCCTCATCAAGCTCTGAAGCTAATTACCAGATTTCAAGGCATACATGATATAGCAGACTTCCCTTTCCTGATGGAGAGAGCGGGTACTAAACCACAACTGAGCTCCAGTGGGCATACACGCTCAGTGACGGGCTCTAGGCCGTACACACCCCCTTCCTGCCTCTGTGTATTGAAGGGGAACTGGTGACCCCAACAAGGCACAGGGATCACAGGTGCAAACCAACAGAACCCCAGCAACATCTCTTGACTGCCAGCCGACACACTATTCCACCAGTGTGGCATCAGTACACACGGAATAGCAAGCAGTCCTCAAGGCACTGCACTTTTTCAAGGGTGCATGGTGTAGTCACTCCACTGACACCTCCCTGCCTGTAAGACCTGCATGCACTAACACCAACTGACACAGTCTGAGATTTACTTGTCTACACATTTCTTGGGGAAGCTAGCTGGATCTCCCTGTGTCCAGAACTCATAGCTTTGTACCTGACCATCCATAACTGCTGCATAATGCTATACCCCTCAGACCTAATGCACCACTGAGTGAATGAACAATTTTTGCTGTGGGAATACTACTCAGAAAAGATTATATGGGGGGGGAGAGGCGGGCGGGCGGGTGGTGCACTGGGTTAAGTGCACATAGTATGTGAAGTCCAAGGACATGTGCAAGGATCCTGGTTCAAGACCCTGGCTCCCCACCTGCTGGGAGGCTGCTTCACAAGTGGTGAAGCAGGTGTACAGGTAGGTGTCTGTCTATCTTTCTCTCTCCCTATCTTCCCCATCCATACCTCTCAATATCTCTCTGTACTATCCAAAAAACTCAGAGAAAAAAAGAAAAGAAAAGAAAAAAGGCCTCAGAAGCAGAGGATTCATAGGCACCACGCCCCAGCAATAACCCTGGAGTTTAAAAAAAAAAAAAGAAAGAAAGAAAGAAAGAAAGAAAGAAAGAAAATTTTCTATCTAGATAAGGCTTATGGAATGACTGCTTTATAAAAAACACCCATAGCCAATACTTTTGCTGCAGGTTATTTAGGAAAAAAATGTCACCGAACATACACTAAAATTTATGAGAAAAATGCTGCCATCTTTTAAACAGATACTAAAATTACAAATCCTGGAAATAAAACACTTGAGTTTTTCCTGACCAAAAAGGTTTTGAGTAACTTCACAGAAACCAGTGATTTAAAAACCTTCATACTGGAGGCTAGTAAGTGGGTTCCTTTGCATGAGGACTTAGGTTTGAGCCCTGGGTCACCAGCACATGTGCAGTGGGGAAGCTTCACAAGTGCTGCTACTGCACCTCTACGTCTGCCTCTTTCTCATTTCTGCCCGTGCTATGAATCCAACGCTCCTGGAGGCTGTTTTTTCCCTTTTGTTGCCCTTGTTGTTGATCTTTGTTATTATAATTGTTGTTGTTATTGCTGCTATTGTTGTTGGATAGGACAGAGAGAAATCAAGAGTGGAGGGGAAGACAGAGGGGGAGAGAAAGCAATGCCCCTTGCAAGTGGGGAGCCGGGGGCTCGGACCAGAAAAGAAAGAAAAAAAAAGAGTGAGGAAGGAAGAAAGGAAGAAAAAAGAAAGGTGGGAAAAGAAAAGGAAAGAAGGAGGGAGGAAGGGGAAGGGAGGGGGAAAGGATGGATAGGAGCAGTGCAGTGGTACAGGCTCACTGAGTCCCACCCATCAAGAGCCCTAGTGGGAAACACGCCTCCTTTCTAATAATCCTTATGTGCAGCATCATAGGTTTCAAACTTCCCAGGCCAAAATTTCCGTTCCTTTTATTTTTAGAGAGCCAGAGAGAGAGAGGAGAGACCCAGCTCCACTACCTGTGGGGCTTTCCTCAGTGCCAAGGATTAAACTGGGCCTTTGTGCATGGTAAGATGCATGCTTTAATGGGGGAGCTACTTCCTGGCCCATGGCCCAAAGAAAGTAATTTTTAAGTAGTATGAAAGCATAGAACTCTATGATAAGTAATGTATTTCCCATTTTGATAAAATGCTATAAACTTAGCTTTTTTTTTAAAATTTTTTAAAAAATTACCTTTATTTACTGAGTAGAGAACAGCCAGAAATCGAGAGGGAAGGGGTGACAGTGAGGGAGAGAGAAAGGAGCACCTGTAACACTGCTTCACCACTCCCAAAGCGTTCCCTCTGCAGGTGGGGACTGGGGGCTCGAACCCGGGTCCTTGCCCATTGTGACATGTGTGCTCAACCAGGTGCGCCACTACCCGGCCCCCAAATTTACCTTTCTGCAGTAGTGGACTCATCAGAAAATTCAGTATCTGCTGAGCTTTTCCTGCTATTATTTGACCTCCAAGATGATGCCAAAGGAAGTTCTTCTGAAGACATAGGCCTTGGCCTTTGGCCAATTCCAGATGGCTGTTGTAAGCCTGCAGACTGTTCTTCGGTGCTTAAAACAGCTATGATGGCTCTTATGGTAGCTTCATCAACTTGAGACCAAGGCTTCGATGGAGCTCTCATTCTACGTAAAAATAAGCTGTGCCACTTCTGTCTCAGCTGCAGCAGTAAACTGGCTGCCTACGAACAACAGATGCCTTCATTTAAATAGGGATTAGCAAAATACGCACACTTGCAAGATGTTTATGACTTTAGATCTATAACTGAAATTTCCAAAGAGCTTATTTTAGATTTCATAGTATTTACTAGTTTCTCTTTATTTACCATATTTGAAACACTGGACAAAGTCAAATGAATGAGTCTTCTAAGACAGACGGAAAAAGTGAGATTTTACAGCAGGGTAAATGAAAAAAAGCACATTTAATTCCATTCATATTATAACACAATGAACAGCCAAATGATGATATTCAGAAGAGAGCTGGATTCCTAGGTGCAGGGCAAGGTGGCAAATTAGACTTGTAAGCCATCAATGCAAATGGTTACCATATCTAAAGAGGTAAGGTCCCTAGAGCTTAAGTAGATAGCATAAATATAGATAGGTACAGATAGTCAACCTGTATCTATGAACTTGGGAGAACTACTGAAGTTCCCAGTGGAGGAAATGGGGACACAGAACTCTGGTGGTAGTGGGAACAGTATACAGTAACATCTCTGTCATCTCATAGCTTTGTAAATCAATATTAAGTCCCTAATACAATTTAAAAGAGAGACATTATGTAGAGGGTGAGACAAGTAGAATGAAACACAGACTGTCAGAGACTACCAAACATCTAAGAGAAAAACAGAATCATGAGAGCATCTAAGAAGCTGTGTCCTCTCTGGAAAGAAAATTTTAAAACGATTAACATCACAGTAACTAGTGATAAGTAACTGGAACAGGGGAGAGGAGGAAAATGGACACAGGCAATAATGCCAAATAAACAGAGAAGTCAAATTTATCAAGGACGGCGGTCTGATTACGATAACACAGAGGGCAACATAACATAACATAGGGAAGTGAAAGATGGGAGGGCACAGTGACACTGCAGTAGATTAACATGATGAATGAAATACATTTAAAAACAAAAAAGTAAAGTGGCACTTGGAGTCTACTGGAGACAGTTTGGTGCCGCACCCCAGTGCCTGGGAAAAAGTGAGGTGGGGATATGATCTTTAAAAGTGGAGATGAGGGGAGTCGGGCTGTAGTGCAGCGGGCTAAGCGCCGGTGGCGCAAAGCACAAGGACCGGCATAAGGATCCCGGTTCGAACCCCGGCTCCCCACCTGCAGGGGAGTCGCTTCACAGGCGGTGAAGCAGGTCTGCAGGTGTCTATCTTTCTCTCCTCCTCTCTGTCTTCCCCTCCCTCTCTCCATTTCTCTCTGTCCTATCCAACAACGACAACAACAATAATAACTATAACAATAAAACAACAAGGGCAACAAAAGGGAATAAATAAAATAAATGTAAAAAAAGAAAAATAAATAAATAAATAAATAAAAGTAGAGATGAGGAAGTTGGGCGGTAGCACAGCGGGTTAAGTGCATGTGGTACAAAGCACAAGTCCCTGGCTCCTCACCTGCAGGGGAGTCGCTTCACAAGCGGTGAAGCAGGTCTACAGGTGTCTATCTTCCTCCCCCCTTCTCTATCTTCCCCTCCTCTCTCCATTTCTCTCTGTCCTATCCAATGACAATGACATCAACAACAACAATAGCTACAATAATAAAACAAGGGCAACAAAAGGGAATAAATAAATATTAAAATTTTTTTAAGAAGTGGAGATGAAACTGAGGAAAGATTCTGCCAATATTTTAGAGAAAAAGCATTCACCTCCCACAAATCACAATTATACGAAAAGGAGAAATATAAAGAGTGTCTATCTTTCTCTTAGAAATAAAGGCATCAAAAGTAAAAAGTTTTACTTATTTATACTCAACATTCCTTTTTTTTTTTTTTTTTTTTGCTGTTAGGGTTCTGGCACAGACTTGAGCCTGCACAATCCCACTGCTCCCGGTATACTCATATTTTCATTTTTATGGTTTTTAGATACAGAGTGAGAGACACAGAGAGAGACACCACAGTGCTGTTCCACCACCTGTGAAGCCTCCCCTGTGCATGGTCCTCCTGTGTGTTACCAAAAACACAGGGCTTGAACCCAAGCCCTCTCGCATGGTAAGTATACAATCTAGTGGGTGAACCACATACATCCCTTGTGACCCCTCTAAATTTTCTTATAAACATAGAAATACTCCCAATTAATATATTTAAGTGCTGAACCACACCTATGTTTTTCAAGCTTTTTCAATTTTTTTTTTCCTGTCAATTTTATTTCAATTACGTTTGAAATGTTGATTTACAAGACTTGTGGCAGGGCCATAACTACCCACTTCTCCGAAAGATTTGCTATCACATTCAGCCACCACCAGAGTGCCATCCTCTTTCATCAGAGAACAGGGACCCCGAGCTTCTTGTATTCTCCTCTGGCCTCCTCCTTTCGTGTCCTCAGATTGAATGGGATAAATCCCAATACAGCACAGGGTACAAGAGAACCCTATGAAAACTGAAAAATAACCTGCATTCTCTAGTGCTGAAAGCTTGATATTAAATGCACAAAACCAATGGAAGGAAAGAAGTGTCATTCTATTGCACTAGAGGAGTAACTTACCTCTGGCTCTAGCTTGAAGGTGAGCCACTCATCAAGTTTCAAAGCTGCCAAATTAGCAGTAGTTCTATCTTCCACTTCGCTATCACTACTGTCATTGGGAACACCGTCTGCTATCAATTGCATATGGAAAGAAAAAGAAAGTTTACGGTTAGCACCTTAAACCACAGCAAAAATAAAAAAAGTACATTCCTCCCACAAAAGCTGATGAAACACCGATTTGTACAGATAAGTCTAACTCCATCAGATCACAAAGTAAATCTCAATAGTTAAAAGGAGGAGGGGAAATGGGAGGTGTCATCTTGCACCAAAGTAAATGTGTGGTTGGGGGGGGGGGGAGAGTTCAGACCCTAGAACAGAATGGCAGAGGACCTAGAGGGGGTTGTCCTGTTGTGTGGAAAACTGAGAAATGTTAGGCATGTACAAACCACTATATTTACTGTTGACTGTAAAACATTAATCCCCTAGGTGAGGAAGACAGTCTATTTATATAAAGTGGTCTTCATGTCTCTAAAGCCCCAGGTTCAATCTCCCACATCACTCTGCCAGAGCTGAGCAGTGCTCTGGTCTCTCTCTCTTTATCTCTCGCTCTCTCCACTTCTCCCCAATCAAACAAAAAGAATGCTATGCTCATAGATACATAAAGGCATATTCCTGGGGAAAGAGAGAAAATATCTTATCAGATGACTAGTTCAGAAAGTTGAAAAGTTAGAAAGTAAGGAGACAAGGCTGTGAGGTAGCCCACAGCTCCACTAGATGTGAACCACTTCTGCAGCGGTTTCTCTTCCTCACTCCCTATCTTGCCCCTCTCCTCTCAATTTCTCTGTCAAATAAAAGAGGGGGGAAAAAATGAATCCCCCAATGAATAAAAAAAAATCCAAAAAAAAAAAGGAGGAGAAAGATACCCCTGTGCTCACCCTAGCACTGCTGGATCTGGCTCTTACACTGGTGAACCTAAGACACAAAAGACTTTTTGCATAGAAAAAAAGGTCGTATATTTTGAAAAGATTTTATTTAATAATGAAAGAGATGGGGGTAGAAGGGGGACAAGAACCAGAGCACCGAGTGTAGATGCATGTACTGCTAGGTACCTCGTGCTGGAGAGGCCGATGCTTTATCTACTGTGCCACCTCCTTAAACACATTCCTTTCTTCCCCCCTTATTGTGCCAAGTTGTCACTTCAGCTTCCTGCCTGCTCGACTCCATTGTTCCCAGCAGTCATTTTTCTTCCTTTTGTTTTGATAAAGGGTAAAAGATGAAAGGATAGAAAGGGAAACGTGGGGGAGAGAGAAATAAACCTGTAGCACTGCTCCGCCAATCATGGAGCTCCCATCCCTGCAGGTGGGAAGCAAGGGCTTGAACCCTAGTCCTCGACACATTCTGACTGTGTACTTGTACTGACCTGAGAAGGCAGCCCTGGGGTATGATGCTGGAAAAGGACCCAGGCTGAGGCTGAGAGTGTTTTGCAGAAACTTATGACAAGGAAAAGTAGAAATTATGCCCATGTGTCATCAACTACACTGTAAACCATCAACCCATCAACAGAGTGATTTATAAGAAGGTATATTAGAACAGGGGATAGCACAATGGCTATGCAAGAGTTCCATGCCATTTTCTCAAGTTCAATTCAATCCCCAGCATCATTATAAGCCAGAGATGAGCTGGGTCTTCTTTCCCTTTCATTCTTTCTTTCTCACTCTCTCTGTTATCGCTTTCATTAAAATAAATAAATAAATATATTAAAAAAAAACAATTATTCTAAAGACTATGATTTTTAATCACAATGCACACATGTGCACACAAGACCAGAATCTAAAATTCAAAACAGAATCTATCAATATTAGTTGGATAAAAAAATAAACATAAAATGGTCTGAGGGAAATAGCATAGTGGTTTATATAAACTTTCATGCCTGATGCCCCAGAGGTCCCTGGATCAATATTAAGATAAATTTAGAATTTTCCAGTTAAACAAGAGAAACTACACATCAACATGTGTTTTATAATAACAGTGTAAAACCTGGAGAAGAATATTAGGAAAAAACTGGTATATAAGAGCGGCCAAGCACTGACACACAGCTGGTTGAGCATTCAATTACAGTGCACAAAGACCCAGATTCAAGCCTCTGGTTCCTACCTGCAGGGGGAAAGTTTCAAAAGTGGTATAGGTGTCTGTCTCTCTCCTTCTCTGACTTCTCCTCCCCTCTCAATTTCTCTCTCCAACCAATAATAAATAAAAATATTTTAAAAAAAAACAATACGTACAAAGGCAATAGTAAAGTATAACTCATCCCCTTCAAAAAACGAATAACCAGCCCTATGATAATTTTTTAAAATAATTTCATTAGCGATTTAATAGTGATTGACAAGACTATAGGATAACAGGGGCACAATTCCACATAATTCCCACCACCAGAGCTCTATATCCCTTGGCCTCCACTGGAAGCCTCCCTATTCTTTATCCCTCTGGGAATATGGACCAAAATTCTTTATGAGGTGCAGAAGGTGGGGGTTCTGGCTTCCGTAATTGCTTCTCTGCTGAGCATGGATGTTGGCAGGTCCATCCATACCCACAGCCTATAATCTTGTTAATCACTATTCAATCGCTAATAAAAAAAAATGAAAAAAAAATGCACATGTTGACATCAACTTCTATCAGGCATTTCATCAGAAGTTGTGCACAAATATGTCCTTATGAGTCTTAATGAATCACAAGGAAGCTAATACTGCATAAATGTTGGCAACTGCGGAATTTGAGTGGTTTAGAAAAAGGTAAAAAAACAATGGACAGATTCTTGTGCTCTACCTCTAAAGGACGAAGGTTCCTGAAGAGCATTACTTGCCAGCCTCGCAGGTCCACAGAATACCAATACAGTGACAGAAGTCACTGCAGAACAACATCTAACATTAGCTATCCTGTGAGCTCTGGTCATTTCATCATAAATAAGCCAGTCCGTGGGCAGTGCCTGGATTGCTGCAGCCTGACCATTGGCTGGAGGAATCTGGAAAATAAAAAATAAAACACAAAAACTAACAACTGTCTTTGTAAACTAATTTACCTGCAATACTTTTAAAAGTACAAAAAGTCCCTCAGTGAAATAGATAATGTCTATTATTAGTACTCGAGCAAAAATTCAAGCAGTTACATGAATGTCTTGATTACTTAATACATAACCTATCAACTTGAAAACTTTTCAAGTATTTGCCTTATATACATCTGTAACTACTTTCCTAAAATAGATATTTGTAGTAGTATTTATTGATCATCAACTATAAATTAGACTTGTTTCCCCTCGAGACGTGAGAGCATTAAGAATGATTTAACAACTGTGAGCAAAATCTAAGCTTGTGAGATTAAGAAAGGACTATAAAAGCTGGATAAGGGCAAGAAAATGGGTTACTTAAGTGAAGGCCTTTTTGGTCAATACAGGCCACCCCATCATCTGGGGCTCCAGTTAGGGAATCCTTGGGTTCCCTGGTGATGGGTCTAGAACTCTTAATGGATCCCTCTCTCCACCGTCACTGGTCACTTCCATCGGGGAACATCATCATAAAGCCTCTTGTGGGCCTCTCCAGAACCTCGCCTTCACTGTAGAGCAGCTATGGTAAGGACTGCCCAAGTCTTTGAAGGCAAGCTGGGTCAACCTACTCTGCCACTGGAGGAAGACTGGTCCTGAAATGAGTGCAGCCTAGAATGTTCCTAGATGTGATCAGGGACATACACTGTATTTTCTCAACTTAAGCAAGCAGGCAGAAAAAGAAAAGAAAGAAAGAATATTTACCTTTTTATATTGAGGCTGGCTGAGAACTGAAGTGGGATGAAACCGAACTTTTTTCTCCTTTGGTCCTGTCAGCACGACATTCTCTCTGTCCACGTGGACTAAGTTAGGATACATGCCGGCTACCAATGCAGCTTTAACAACAGCCCAGTTCTCTGAATTTGTGTTGACATCTCTAATGTCACCACCTCCTCGTGCTCTAACAAAACCTAACAAGAGAAAGCACATGTTCCTATTGTACAAAACATGCCCAAAAACACGTTTTATATAAATACTATATAGCACAGCTAAAAAAAAAAAAGTTTGTTTATTCTAATGAAAGAAAGGTTAAGAGCACTGTTCAGTTCTGGCTGTGGTGGTGGCAGAGACTGAACTCAGGCCTCAGGGGCCTCAGACAAACAAATCCAGGTGCTCACATTTCATTATCTCCCTGTCTCCCACAGAAGGTCAACAATACCCAAATTTGACATTAATAAGATCTCCTCTGGGAAGTTAAAAAATATAGAATCAAGGTTCTAAGAAAGTATAATTCTGCAAAGACTAAAATAAGTAGGACATATAATGAGGACTCAAGCAGGGAATTAAAAAATGCACATCCTTGCTAGTAAGGTTTTCACAAATATCGGGAACATACTAAAATAGTAGCAAAAACTTCAGCTATTTTTTTGTGTGTTTCTTGTGTGACAGGAAGTGACTCAAAGGTACTGTGTGTATAAGAGGCCACCATCAAGTGTCCTCCCTAACCAACAGAGGGAGAGACACGGAAGGAAGAACAAACCACATCACTACTCCATCATCCAGGAAACTTCCCTCGTACCAATCATGTTACTCTCATGTGGAGACAGAGCTGGAAATCTGAGACTCACACATGGCCAGGCATGTGCTGTGCCAGGTAAGCCATCTCCCCACTAAACCAGTCTTGGGTCTAAAGAACACATTGGTTATGACAGATGCTAATTCTGGAGGTGAGGTCAAGTCAATAAGGGTATTCTTATGTGAATCCCAAGGTCCTTTAAATAAACTTCATATTACAGACAACTTTAAATCCTTTGGTTCATTCCTTATAGCACTTTGAAATTCAGCTCATTCACAAATCTGGTCTGTGGTAACTTCCTTATGACTATTTCTTCAATGAATTATGGTATTCAAGAAAAAAGCTCAAAGGCAGCAGTTGTAAGAAGGGCACAGGAACACTGGCATTCTTTTTTAAAAAAGTGGTTACTAGCTGTTTTCCAAAATCAGGAAGATTAGTGTTCATATCAATCTAGCTAAATGATTATTTAAAGTCCATAGAGCTAAACTGCTGCACAGTGAGTGATGAGATGCAGCTACAATAAAGCACAGGTTGACATTAGAGAGACAATGACGGATACAGGGTATTCTCAGCAGCTTAAGCAGGCTCACTGGAAGAGTGCTTTACCTGATGCTCTAAGTTGACCAAGCAATTGTGTCCTCATGCCGATGATAATTTCCATGGTAGCTTGTGAAAGAAAGTTCTTTTCACAAAAGGCTCGCTCCCACCCATCACTTCGTGCTTTCTGCCATGCCTATGCAAATACAATGATATATTTACCAATCATGTTTTTGTGAAACAATAGTCACTAAAATCTGGGGACCTGGTGATAGTGCAGCGGGTGTGAAGCGCAAGGAATAGGGCAAGGATCTCAGTTCGAGCCCCCAGCTCCCCACCTGCAGGGGGGTCACTTCATAGGCAGTGAAGGTCTGTAGGTGTCTTATCTTTCTCTCTCCCTCAGTCTTCCCATCATCTCTCTATTTCTCTCTGTCCTATCTAACAACAACAAAGGCAAAAAAAAAAAAAAGGAAAAAATGGCCTCCAGGAGCAGCAGATTCGTAGTGTAGGTGCTGAGCCCTGCAACAACACTGGAGGCAAAAAACAAAAAACAAACAAAAAAACACCAAACCAAACCAAACCCTTAAGGAGTCCCTATCATACCGAAGGCAGCTCTGCTACTATGGTACTTCTGTCTCTCAACCTCTGTCTTTGTTTCTGTGGGAAAAAAACAGCCCAAAGTGGTGAGGACCCATTTCCTATTACAGTTCTCTTACTCACTCCAAAGGTAACCTTAGCAAAGCAAGGACTGCAAAAGCTGAATAAGGGCAAGAGACTGGTATACTTTAATGATGACTCTTTAGTCACTATCAGGCCATTCCACCAGCTGGGGCCCTAATTGGGGAATCCTGAGATTCCCAAACACATTTGATGGACCTAGACCCTGAATAAATCCCTCTCTCCATTGTTACCGGTCATCTGTATCAGGAACAACAAAATAGACCCCTTTGTGGGCGCCCATAGGACCTTGCCCTCAACTTGGATCAATAATGGTAATGTTCCATCCTCCCTTCGGAGGATGGACAACATACTCTATGTTACACCTGAGGAAGATGGGTTGCTACTGGGGCAGCATGGAATGTTCCTACTCATGACCACAGAATGTGAGGTCAGATCTAGAGGGATGCAGAGGTCACACAGGCTCCTAAGCTAATTATGGGTTCCAGATGACATCAAATCGATGGGGTTTACAGTCAACAATATTTATACCCCTTTCCCATATTAGGGAGCTACTATCTTCCCTGATCCAACTTTCTGGTCCTTCTGCCAGCCATGGCATCATCACCCCACACAATAATTAGGATCCACCTGCTATCAGATCTCAGGCTCAGGCAAAAACAAACAAACACTAATATAGCTACAGGCCTTTGGAATATAACTAAAATATGCCTACTAGCTATCTACAAAATGGAGGACCCCCCCCCCCAACACTTCATCTGCACTATTCCAGCCTCTAGGTCTATGATTGTTCAACAATATGTTTGGTTTTATATGTTAACTCTCTTTTCAGCCACCAGGTTCCAGATGCTAGCAGGATGCTATTCAGACTTCCCTGGATAGACAACCCCACCAATGTGTCTTGGAGCTCTGTTTCCCCAGAGCCCTTCCCCACTATGGAAAGAGAGAGACAGGCTGGGAGTATGGATCGACCTGTCAATGCCCATGTTAAGTGGGGAAGCAATTACAGAAGCCAGACCTTCCACCTTCTGCATCCCACAATGACCTTGGGTCCATACTCCCAGAAGGTTAAAGAATAGGAAAGCTATCATGGGAGGAGGGGGTACAGAGGTCTGGTGGTGGGAACTGTGCGAAGCTGTACCCCTCTTATCCTATGGTTTAGTCAAGTGTTTCCTTTTTATAAATAAAAAATTTTTTAAAAATTCCAGTGACAACAAATCTTAAGTCACCTAAATAATCATCTATGTAAAAATAACTAACTTCTTGGATATATTTGCTAATTTTCTCCAAGGTGTGAAAGATTTTTCACTTAACCTATTATATCAACACCATTTATATCAACAAGGCCTGCCACTCTAGTTGAGAAGGAAAATATAAGTTCTAGAAATCACTGAAATACAGTACAAAAAAACTCTTTAAGAATGAATTATCTTGCTTTAGAATATAATCAAAAGACCAAAACAGTAATTTACCTCCCTATTTCTGAAGGAGCTGGGAAAAAACCAAACAACAGTAAAGGATGTTACTCCAAATCTCCCTTCAATCACTGTCATTCAACTGATATAATATGTGGTATCTAACAGATTCAATTCATGGCAATGTGTTGTCCAGCTACCGGATCTTAACAATAGAAGTTGGAATTTTTTAATAACTCTATTAAGAAATTCTCATGTGCCTTGAAAAGAATACTTTATTTACACCAATGTAAAAGACTAGGGGTTGGAGGGAAGGTTCCGGTGCTGAAATATGATGGTGGAGGAGGAACTAGTCAGGGTTGAGTTGTTGTGTGGAAAACTGAGAAATGTTCCGCACATACAAACTTTTGTATTTTACAGCTGACTATAAATTATTAATCCCCCAATAGAGAACTTTTTTAAAAAAGAAAAGAGTACATTATGCATAAACAAAATGGGAAGAAATGTATAGACCTATATTCAAAATAACTTAAAAGATTGGTCACTTTTCAAGACATAAGTCTTCACTGTATATCTGAATTTCTAAGTCATTTATCACTTGCCTTCCTAAGAAATCCAATCTCAAAATTTTTCTTCCCACTGTTTTCCTTAATTCTCATTATTGTCTTACAGAGTTTAGTGATTTCTGCACTTTAATAAAATTACCAGCATCATGTCTTTAGCATATAAAGATGTACTCTAAGAAATGATTAACTAGATATTAAAATGAAGATAATCTTCTCCCTAGCTTTCTCCTATACATGTGAAATAAAACAGAATATTTTTTAACTAAAGTAAATAAAGCAACTCATGCCCAAAATATAACTGGAAGACAAGGAGCCTGTGTTTTAAAAGCAAATACAATTAATAAAATGCATGACACACATTCCTACAGAAAGAAACTGAGAAAAAAAAAAAAAACCTGAGAAAAAGTTCTAATTTCAACTTATTAACAGCAGAAAGACATTTGTCTGAGTTACTAATAAAATGTGGCTTTATAACAAAAGATTAATAGAATTATATCTATTTTCCAAATCATTACACTCGACCCAATAATATGTCTAACTGGCAATATATTCAGAGATAACGTGCCAACAGTTGTACCTGGAATGCTCGGAGGAGGGCCATATGGTCACTGAAAGTCCCTGCAGTGAAGCGTTTCCTGCAGAGCATAGCTGCGCGCTTCTGACTAGCCTGGGTAGGCAGGACGAAAGGGTCACGATAGGCTAGTGTGCAGGCGATGGTAAGGATTGGGTCCAAGCACTTCAGAACAACAGCACATAGGACCATTTTGCCAAGATGTGGCTCTACTGGCAAATCAGCTAAATGATATCCGAGTTCAGTGAGATCTTCCCATGTGTCCATTGCATCTATGGTCTAAAACAAAAAAACACAGAACTGGCATGACCCAAATGCTTCATCCAACCACCTGCATTTCCTTTGCCATGTGTAAAAACAAAAAAAGCGCAGGCACATTCAAAAACATTATATGAAGAGAAGATACATCTTCTGTTTGATTATATTTCATTAGATCATTACTCAAAACACATGGTTAATTTTGAAGGACAAAATTAGTTCTCATTTATTTGCATTTCAATTAAAATAGGCAAAAGGAAAACTATGAAGGTACCAACCTTAAGCATTTGGACAGCATTTCTTACAATTAAAGCCGGTGGAGGTTCTGGGGCTTTCATGAGAAAATCAGCAATGGGACAATTAACTGGGGCCAACAGCTTCGTATGTAAACAAAGTTCCTGCATATAAGAATAGCAAAAGATTTTTCAAATAGTAAGTATTGATAATAATTTTTATTTCTTCTTTGCTCGAGGCACCAGGGCTGTAACACACACCTTCATCATGGCACCTGCTGGCAATGTCACCTCATATACTTTTGACACAAAGTGAGTGGTCACTGTCCAACCAACCTTTATTTTTTCTTTGTATTACATTTTAGAGTCTTTCATTCATCGGATGAGAACTTCCCATGCACTATGCACTAAGTCGAGAAGAGGAGGATAGACAGATACAGGTGTGCCCTCAAAGAACATTCCTGTATGTGACAAACTAATTACATAACTACTTAATTACAACCGTGACATACAGCACTGAAGAGGGAAAATGAAAGATTTAATCAAATTCAGGAGGAGGCAACCCGATCTGTCGAAAACAGATCTACTCAAAACAGAGTCAACTCAAAATGGATCAAAGACACGGAAATTAGACCAGAAACTATCAAAAACAGAAACACTGATAGAATACTTCAGGCCCCTACTCTGATGCCTTGGGAAATGTCTTTGAAAACTCAAGTCCAACAGCAGGGAAAACAAAAAAAAAAAAAAAAAAAAATGAACCAAAGGTCTATATCAAACAGAAAAACATCATACAGAATGGGAGATATTTGTACATCACACATCAGATAAAGGGTCAATAGTCAAGAAATATAAAGAGCTCACTAAACTCAGCAACAGAAAAACAACTCCCTTTAAAACATGTAGAGGGGACATGAACAGAGTCTTCACCAAAAAAGAGACCTAGAGGGTGAAAAGACATGAAAAATACTCAAAAATGCTCATGGATTATCAGAGAAATGCAATTAAGGACAGCAAAGAGATGTCACTTTACACCGATGAGAATGTCATACATTACAAAGGACAGAAACAAGTGCTGGTGAGGATGTGGGGCAAAGTGCCCTTTTTAAAAAATTTTTTTAAAAATATTTACTTATTCTGTTTTGTTGCCCTTGTTTTAGTTATTATTGTTGTTGTTGATGTCATCATTGTTGGATAGGACAGAGAGAGATGGGGAAGATAGAGAGAAAAAAAGAGAGAAAGAGAGACAGACACCTGCAGACCTGCTTCACCGCCTGTGAAGTGACTCCCCAGCAGGTGGGGAGCCGGGGGCTCGAACCAGAATCCTTATGCCGGTTCTTGGACTTTGCAACATGTGCACTTAACCCGCTGTGCTGCTGCCCGACTCCTGAAAGTGCCCTTTCTATAATGCTGGCAGGTATGTATATTGGTTCAGCCCCTGTGAAAAACAGTATGGAGTTTTCAGAACTTTAGAAATGGACCTACCATTTCTCTCCTCTTTATTTCTCTATGTTATCCAAAGAAAGTAAAAACACCTATCCAAGATCTATGTACATCGATGTTAATAGCAGCACAATTTGTAATAGCCCAAACGTGGAAGCAACCCAAATGCCCAAGGACAGACATGCTAAGAAAGTTGTGGCAGAGTGAAATACTACCCAGCTGTTAAAATTATGAACTCATCTACTTTGCCTCATCTTGGACAAAGCATGAAGAAATCATGCTAAGTGAGATAAGCTAAAAAGAGATGGACCAATACTGGATGGTCTCACTATAGGCAGAACTTAAGAAACAAGGACAGAAAAGAAAAACAAAAAGCAAACTTGGGTCCGGCAACAAACAAAGCTAAGGACTCTGGGCAAGGGAAGGGTGGGAGGGGATGGAGGTGGTGGTGAGGTCCTGGTGCATGATGGAAAGGGACTGAAGTGGAGGGTGAGAGTGTTTTGCAGGGGTCAGGTTGTAGTGCAGCAGGTTAAGCGCACACAGCGTGAAACTCGAGGACCTAGGATCCTGGTTCGAGCTTCCGGCTCCCCACCTGCATGGGAGGTCACTTCATAAGTGGTGAAGCAGGTCTGCAGGTGTCTATCTCTCCCCGTCTTCCCCTCCTCTCTCTATTTCTCTTTGTCTTATCTGGCAACAACAACAATAATAATAATAATCACAATAATGATAAAAACAACAAGGACAACAAAAAAGGAAAATAATTTTTTAAAAAGAATGGTCTCTAGAAACAATAGTGTTCTATACCATAAATTAATGCACTCAAAACAAAAATTTTTAAATGTAGGTTTATGGTTAAATTTTAATATGTATTTACTTTCTTTTTCAGATTTTTATTTTTTATTTATTCATTTTCCCATTTTTGTTGCCCTTGTTTTATTGTTGTTGTTATTGATGTCATTGTTGTTGAATAGGACAGAGAGACATGGAGAGAGGAGGGGAAGACAAAGAGAGGGGGAGAGAAAGATAGACACCTGCAGACCAGCTTCACCTCCTGTGAAGCGACCCCACTGCAGGTGGGGAGCCGGGGGCTCGAACTGGGATTCTTACGCTGGTCCTTGTGCTTTGCACCATGTGAGCTTAACCCACTGCGCTACTGCCCAGCTCCCATGTATCTTTTTTTTAATATTTTTTTTATTAAGGGATTAATGTTTTATAGTCAAAAGTAAATACAATAGTTTGTACATGCATAACATTTCTTAGTTTTTCACATAACAATACAACTCCCACTAGGTCTTCTGCCATCCTGTTCCATCATTTTTTTAATGGGGGTGGGGGGTGGGACCCTGACCAGAGCACTACCCAGCTCTAGCTGATGGTGGGGCTGGGGATAAACTTGGGACCTCAGAGCCTCAGGCATGAGAGTCTCTTTGCATAACCATTACACTGTGTCTCCAGACCTGTGGTTAATTGTTTTTTCAGAGAAAAATTATTAGTTATATGCAAAGCTATATGCAGATGGATAGATGATGAGTGGATGATGGATGGATGGATGTACAGATAGACAACCTGTTTGTTCTGGCAATGCTGGGAACTCATACATGCATGCTTCATGTCTCCAGGGCCAGTATTTTCATTCTTTTTATTTTAGCTAAAGAGAGATGCAGAGGCACCACAGCACAGAGCTTTCCCTGGTGCTGTGACACTCCTACATGGTGTTGAGGCTCCAGGCCAAAACCAAGCACATGTCGAGATATGCACCCTACCAGATGAATTATCTTCTGGCCACCAACTCTGTAATTTTGTTAACAAACGGATTTTCTTTTTTTTTTTTTTAAAGTTCACTCAGTACTACATTGAAAAGATCCCTCTGCTCCCTTACCCACAAAAATCAGTCTTTTATAGGTAAGTAAATTTCTACCTGTAGTGGCATTCTCAAGAGTTCTGGAGTCTGAAATTCCAACATATTCTGGAATCGGAGTCTACTGAATAGCCGGAAACAAATTCCAGGTCTACATCTCCCTGCCCTTGAAAGTAAAACACAAAAATGAAGAATTAAGGAAGAGAGGCTGCTACAAGGAAACTACAGGAGACAGAACAGTGAACCAGAATGAGAAAATATAAACCTGAATCCCCTGCTCTATTACTTATTTCCTATGATTCCTTTCAAAGGGCATTTCATTTGTCCATGGCTTGAATGTCTCATTTATAATATGAAATTTACGGAAAGCACCTACTCGATACATCTTCTAGCATCAAGATTCTTAAAATGCTCAATAATGTACCTAAGTAAAAACAAGCCATGAACAAGTAGGTGGTGACTGAATCAACTTTATGGAACTGATACCAAACACTGTATTCAGGTCCATGGGCCAGAGCTGTGTGAATCACCTATTGTTGGTATGCTTCTAAAACCCCCTTCTGTTTCATTTGGTTTAAATCCTCCCTGCTTAACACTGCATTCTATTTACATAACCACTGTATTCTATTTACATAACCTCTGTTAACAAGCACCACCCTCCCTCCAGGGCACTGGTGGTTCTGTGGTAGAATTCTTGCCTGCTCCGCTCCCTCTCCTTGTCATACCCTGATTTTCACCAGTCACTTTTCTCTCCACCCTCTCTGCGTCGCATCCTATTCCCACCCTACTGGGCTAGTATATTTATAAGGACAAAATTGTTTGTTGTTTTTAGTTTAGCTTAGCTTGGTATAGATTGTGCTGCGTCCTGCATAAATAAAGAGATACTGCGTACAGCTCAACCATGAGTCCCTGGTCGTCTGTTACCCGCCCGTGAAGCCAGCCTGGCAAAAACAACAACCTATTACTTCCCTCCACGGGCATGTAATTTACCTCACCATCCGAGAGACTTGTATTATTTTCCATGGCAGAAAAATATCTTGAGGAAAGGCAAAGCCCAGTAATTTTACTCAAAGTCACTGTATCAGCTAATGGCAAGGCTATGCAATAAACTACAAGTGATAGAGCTAGGGAAACATTCTTATTCCTACAAAGCTCACAGTTCAAAGCAAATGAAATTGCTACAAAATCTGATACTGTTGTTCTTGCCTTTGTATCAGTTTTCCATCCATTCAGTTCCCTGAGAGCTTTTTACTTTGCTCAGTCCCTAAATGATGATGTGCCTTGGAAGTTGTCTTGCACCTCCACTCTCCATACCCTGTCCTCCATCTCAAAGTGACCAGAAGTCTCCTGATTTTAATTTTCATCCATCTAGATCTCCTAAACCTAACTCTACAACTGTCTTTCAGAAACCTGTTGCCCTTTGCAGTCAACCCAAACCCAATACAGCAGAAATTGAAATGTTTCCCCCACATGTAGCCACTATTTCCATTTTCCCCTCCTCACAATGACACACCATGTACAAAATGTTCTCAGACAGAAGCCTGTATAACCTGTGATGCTGCAGCCATTAGCTCTCACCCCCTGCACATGATCACCAATATCACTCTCTCAAATATCTCCTGAATTAACTATCTGCATCCCTTGATTTTGACTGCCATCTTAATAGGCTACTATCACTCTTCCCTCATTAGAAACAGAAGTATAAATGGAAGTTATTTCTCGTGTCGACTTTCTATCTACCATTCAACAAAAACTAAAAGAATGCAGCAACCATGCCACTCCTTGGTTATTAAGAAAAAGGGGCCAGGAGATAGTTCACCCAGGAGAGTGCACACTGAACCATCTGCAAGATCCCAGGCTCTAACCTCTGGCATCATGCACAACAGGTGCTGTGGTATCTTCTCTCTCTATCTTAACTTTAAAAAGAAAAAGTCTTCCAGGAGGAGTGGAATCACAATGCTGCATCAAAAAAAAATATAAACAAATAAATAAAGTGAACACACAAAAGAGATAAAACTGTAAGGACCTGCCCACAATGTACCTCTTTCTATTATTTTCACTACTATGCTCTAAACTAAACTTTATCCAAAACAACTTTCTTGCTCACTCTCAGATTTAGGCCTTTATGGACTTTTTTTTCCCAAGCAGAATTAGCTTTTAATTTACATTTGTCTCAGTCTATATGAACTTTTCTAGAAGCATTACCTACTTGTAGCATAAATAAAAAGCACTGAAATTACAGAACTGACTGGACCCCACAGTGTACTGTTACATTCCCCAAATTTAAACATTACTCATCCAACTCTAAGTAATTTGTTACACATCTAAGACTTGAACAATGAAGGTTTCTCAAAAGCATCTGTTGAGAATGATGATAAAAAATACTGATTTCCAGGGCAGGGGAGATAGCATACAGTTATGCATAAGGTTCTTCCTTATGCCTGAGGCTCTGAGATTGCAGGTTCCATCCCCAGCATCATCAGAAGCCAGAGCTGAGCAGTGTGCTTTACTCTCTGTGTACATCTTTCTCTCTCGTATGTATTTGGAATAAAAATATAAAAGAAAAAAATGATTTCTGATATCTACCCAGATAGAACATAAGTTCAGCTAACCACATTGAGTCACATTTTGTTATAAGAGCACAACAAACAACAAAGCACTTAAGAATCCCATAAAGTTATAAAGTATAGAAACAATACCCACAAAGCTTTCTTTTTTTTTTTTTTTTTGCCTCCAGGGTTATTGCTGGGGCTCAGTGCTTGAACCATGAATCCACTGCTCCTGGAGGCCACATATTACCCCTTTTGTTGCCCTTGTTGTTGTTATTATTGTTAATGTTGATGTCGTTTGTTGTTGGATAGGACAGAGAGAAATGGAGAGAGAAAGGGGAGACAGAGAGAGGGAGAGAAAGACAGACACCTGCAGACCTGCTTCACTGCCTGTGAAGCGACTCCCCTGCAGGTGGGGAGCCGGGGGCTCGAACTGGGATCCTTACATGGGTCCTTGTGCTTGGCGCCACGTGCACTTAACCTGCTGCGCTACCGCCCAACACCCCCAAAGCTTTCTTTTAAAGTCAGAATTGGATATTTCTTCATCAGTTAAAATGCAAATGAAAAGTGAGTCAAGAAGTACGATATCTTTAATCCTGACTACTCAAAACTGAGAAATTCATGTACATTTATACTAAAATGATAAAACTACAAAGAAACGTAAAGTCTAATTCCAAAATTCCAACAAATCTTTCTTCAGAGTTAAACACCATGGTTGTTTTTTTGCTTTTCTCAGACTGTATAATACATACAGATAATGCATATAGATAAACCATTTAGCACAAGAGAACACTACCCACGCATTGCATACCTACTTTTTCCCAGTTAGAAACAATTCGGAAACAAGCCACAGGTACATAACACATCTACCCTTTTCCTTTGACAGCTACTGGTATCCCTTTGAGCAGTTAAAACTGAAGGGCAAAACAATATTCCCAGACTTTCCCCCATTCCAAGTGATGCCACAGGGACTGGGAGAGTACTCACCCAGAACAGTGCACTCTTCACCATGGCCTAGGATTTGTGTTCAATCCTCTTGCACCCACATGGGAACACCATACACTGAGGGAACTTGATGAGTGGTCGGGTGAAGCTGTGGTGTCTCTACCTGTCTGTGTGAGACTGAATGACTATATACACTGATCTGAGAGTGGTGGAATCACACAGGCAGGTTGAAATCGAGTGAACAGGAAATACTGCTGCTGTAAAGACATCCTTTTTCGAGAATACTCAGGATAAGCTAAGAGACTATACTATCAAAAGAAAGATTTAGAAACCCAGTTTCAAGCTGCCTTTTTTTTTTTTTTTTATCATTTTTAGTGGAGGGGGACAGGGGAGGGGTGATGGCTTACAGTGCAGTCACTAGCACACTGACTCATGGGTGGTTTCCCTTTCCCTGTGAATGTTCTGTGCAGACCATTCTCACCCACAACCCCAAGGCTGCCTTCAGCCCCTACCCCCACTCCGCCCCTAGAGATCTTTTCCTTGATGTAATACACCATGTCCAATCCAAGTTTCACTGTGTGCCTGTTTATCACGTCCTGCCTCAAAGTGTCTTCTGTAGGAATCACACCGGTTTTCATTCCCACCAGCAAACAATGAAAGCCTACAGGCCCATGCCTTTGTCACCTCCATCATTGATAACAATCTGAATGACAGAAACAGCATCTCACTCGTTTCCATTCAGAATAAATGACAGGTAATGAAAAGTTAAGGTGTTTCTCTTGAGTAGATTTTAAAGTATTTTTCTGTAAAATATGGAAGTTAGTCTGTTCTGTTATATTTTTACTTATTTTTTGAACTTCTCATGTATTATGAAAATGAATTACATCAGGTAAAAAAGTTTAAGATTTATATAAGTGAATCTTACTATTATAAAATGCATTACAGTGTTTTACTTTTGCAAAAACAACATGAAACTGAAGACTAAAATGAAAATTTTAATGAGCTACATAAAGTTATATAAATATGCTATACGTGTGAAAATGTTTTCAGTTTATAGGCGATGGAATGAGTGTACATTAAGTATACATTACCTGCCTTTTCGTTGTATGGCACTAGCTTTGGAAATCCACACCATTTTTAACATTGTAACAAAATTCAATGCATCAAAGGATTTCTGTAATGTTTAAATTATCATGTTAAAACATAAAAGGTATTTTAAGAAGAGAAACTAAAAAGCATTATGAATGCAATTCAATGTGCTAACTTTTAACTCCAAGCACCACTTGGTAAGATAATTAGGAGAGGTTCTGATCTTCAAAAAAAACTCAAATTTTTGGTTACCAACATAAGGGACAGGTAAAACTTCCTCGTTCTCTGATTTAGTCGTTTCTCTGCCACACTGAGAATAACATTCATTTCTTATCAGACGCCAACACTGGTGAGAACCCATCGATTCTTTGGAGATCACCAACTTTACATCACAGTACAGACTAAGAAGAAATGATGTAAAGACTTTAAAAAACAAGGTTATTCATTTATTTATTTTGGTATCAGAGCCTTATGTAATTTCACTGCCCCCAACTCAACTTTTTAATTCTTTTTTCTTTCAGAGACTGAAAAGAGGAGAGACACCAAAGCACCATCCCACCACCCATAGAGTTTTCCCTGGCTTCCTGATTCTCCTCATGTGGTGCTAGGGTGTGAACCCAGGGACTTTCACGTGCCAAGTTCCATGTTCTAACTGGTGAGCTATCTCCCAGCCCCTAAAGACATTTTCTAAACTAACTTCCAGGGAACTAACCTAGAAAATTAAGAATAAAAATTGCTGCACCAAGTCCTGTTCAAAAAGAAAGACTTATTTCTTTCATTTTCATCCTGCTAAGCTCTAATGCTGTTAGGCCTGTCTAGAGTTTTACCAAAGGAAAAGAAAGAACCATTATTATCTATGGATTTCTCAAAGAATCTGAAACTACAATTTATTCTGTAAGTATCTTGAATGACACATCTGTTAGCATACTGCATTAAGTGCCTTCCATACTTTCCTTTCATGAAACACTTAAGACAAATTATAATGGGGTATAGAGCGTATCAGGAAAAAAAAATGCCATTTACTCATTTTACATAAAAAAATAACTTCTGATACAACTTTCATGCCCTAGAATATACTTTACTGCACAGATGACTTCCAATGGAATTTTTAAATACTCAAAAATATCCACTTCCTTAGTTTTAGATACTTTTAAAGACCAAAAAAAAAAAAATCCTGTTTTTTTTTTTTTTTTTTGAAAGCTGGGGCCTCGTTTTACCACTAGAAAGAGGAGAGGCGTCACAGCATCCTTAAGCACTTCACAACCTCCCATAAGGTGACCAGGCTCAACCATGGCAGGGTACACACCCTAGTGAGTGAGCTATATTTCCAGTCCAAAACTTGAATTTAGACAACTCAGCGTTCAGACATTGTTTTATCAGATAAAAAAGTCTATAAGGGATGAGCAGGGGGGTGGCACACCCAGTTGAGTGTACCCACTAACACAAACAAGGTGGGGTTGAAACCCACCTGCAGGCGGGAAGTTTTATGAGTCAAACAGGGTTGTAGGTGTTTTCTTGTTCTCTTTCTCTACTTCCCTGTCTTATCATGTAAAAAGGAAAAAAAAGAAAGGGAAAAATGGCAGCTGGGAATAGTGGATTCATGATTCAGGAAACAAGTCCCCATAACAACCTTGGTAGCAAAAAAAAAAAAAAGACATCCTTTACAAGTACTGACATTCAAAAAAATTTTTCTGTAAGTAAAAATTACACTGAAAAGATTTAAAAGATATTAATAAATTTTCTCACATTAAATAAAAATTATATGAAGGCAAAGAGTCAAGTGTGTTGGATTGGGCTCAAACTGTATAAAATGCAGAATACTCAGTGAAATCACTGTGTCAAGTTCATCAAAAAACAACATTTTTCTCATTGAAATGAATTCTGCATATAAATGCATTTACTTAATGAACATAGTTTATTCACGTAAGAAAAATCAGTTTACCTATACCTACCTCTTTTACCTTTCCAGAATCAATAACAAAGACCACATCGTTGACTGTGATGCTAGTTTCGGCAATGTTGGTGGAAAGAATCTGCAACAAAACATTATTTTACAGCTTACATGCAGACAGAACCGGTAATTAATAGAAATGGAAAGAAAATTATGAACCTTACTATTTTTCGAACACCTGCAGGTGGGTTTTTCAACACTTTTTTTTGATCAGAAGTTTGCATATTTGAATGGAGCATAAAGACTTGATATCTGTTAACAAGAGAAACAGAAAATATATTAGGGTACCTATCTGCTATTTAAAACAACAAAAACAAAACTTGACTACTACCTATGTGTGTTGTCAGCAAACCGCTTGTCGTCAAACAGGATGCGATCCCTCAGGCCAACAATTTCATCGTATCCAGGCAAAAAAATTAATATTGCACCTACAAAGAATTGTTTAAATATCATCTCTCACTGTAAAATAAGCTCAATGGGCAAAAATAGCTATAATGAAATACATCATGTTTTCAAATACTGAATTAGAATATTTACGACATGCAAGAGATAGTATTAGCAGTGGAATTATACAGAACAGTATACACAAAAATGGTGATTTTTATTTGGATGGGGTTTGATGTATTGCACCAAAGTAAAAGACTCTGGGATGGGAGGAAGGCTCAGATCCTGGAACACGAAGGTAGAGGGGACCCAGAGGAGGCTGAGTTGTTATGTGGCAAACTTGAGAAATGTTCTGCATGTACAAACTACTGTATTTTACTGTTGACTGCAAACCATTAATCCCTCAATAAAGAAAAAAAAAATTTACATGGTGATTTTTAAATCAAAGTATATACTTTTGTTATAGTGGTTTTCAATAATACTTACTTACCAGCATCACAGCTATGGCATATATTATACAGAAGATGCATGATCAAATCCAAGTCGACTTTTTCATCATCAAAACTATGATGATAAGCTTTTAAGAGTTCTCTGTCTTCTGCACTGAGGTCACTTCCATTTGTTTGAACCAGAGAACTTTCATCTAGATTTCCAAACTCCAATGACGCACTTAAAAAGAAAAGAGGTCGGGAGTCGGGCTGTAGCGCAGCAGGTTAAGCACAGGTGGCGCAAAGCACAAGGACCGGCATAACGATCCTGGTTCGAACCCCGGCTCCCCGCCTGCAGGGGAGTCGCTTCACAGGCGGTGAAGCAGGTCTGCAGGTGTCTATCTTTCTCTCCTCCTCTCTGTCTTCCCCTCCTCTCTCCATTTCTCTCTGTCCTAGCCAACAACGACAACAATAATAATAACTACAACAATAAAGCAACAAGGGCAACAAAAGGGAATAAATAAAATAAATATAAAAAAATTTAAAAAAAGAGGTAGAATATATTTTCATTAAAAAAAAAGGGACTTTAAAAGTTGTCAGTTTTCTGAAAATACAGTAAAGGAAAAGACTATGAACCAATGAATATGTTAAAATATGGCTTACAGAGCAGCATATCAGGACGATTAGCTTCATAATCAAAACAAAAGGTAAAGCTAAATAGAAAGGATGAATAGAGCTGCTCTCACAAAGATAATCCTCATGAAAGTAGCCTTCATGAAGATAAAACTCTTAACACTTACTGATTTGGTTTGTTTCACCAAAGCAAAGGATTCTGGGGAAGGAGGGCAGGAAGAAGTGGCACGCAGGGGGGGGGGTGTCTTCAGGTCCTGGCATACAATGAAGGTTCCAATTTAGAGGTGAGAGTGTTTTGCAGACACATAACTTGGTGAGAGGAGAAACTGTACCTAGGTATGAACAACTGTACTACAAACTGTTAACTGCCCAACAACAAATAAAGAAAAAAAAAAAACAACTTAACAGTTAAGACTTGTGTTCTGTCCTATTTTTACTACATTTTGCTTTTTGAATGCAATAATGAATGCAATAATCTTCATGAATGCAATAATCTTCTATAATGGTTTTGGTTTGCAAGTCTTCGTTGGTCACTGAAATCACTAGTCACATGAAGTGATAAACAAGGCTGATTTTTTTTTTTTAAAGGGAGAGTATTAAAGGTAGTATAAGGTATTACCTGTAAGATTCTAGAAGATCCACAATTTCCGTTTGCCCAAAGTGTTTCGCCCAATCTAAAGCCATCCTGACAAAGTACAAAGATAACAAATTAAGATAAGTACTAATAATAAAGTCCCCAAACTAGTTGCCTAAAATTATTCAGCAATAACCCATTAGCAATGTACAAGCAATCATTACACAACAGTTGGTTTATGAAGACAAACACAAAAACATACTGGTAACTATACAAAAAGAAATATCCCCCTGCCCCCAAAAAAATTCAGTGTGAAATTACCAGCCATTGGATGCTTTGCTGTGAACATTAGCTCCCATGCTAATGAGCTGCTCTACTTGACTTGAAAAACCTCGTCCTGCAGCAACCATCAGAGCTGTTGCACTGGTTTCACTATGCCTGTAATCAACTAGAAGGAGGAGGAAGAGGAGGAGGAAAAAAAATTAAGACACTACTAATATCCCCAACTACTTAATTTAAATTTTTATTTTAAGCTAAATGAAAAGGATTTTTGTAATTTTAAGTTTGTAATTATTTTCATTTGAAGTTTTTTATTAATATTTATTTATTCCTTTTTGTTGCCCTTGTAGTTTTATTGTTGTGGTTATTATTGTTGTTATTGATGTCATTGTTGGACAGGACAGAGAGAAATGGAGAGAAGAGGGGAAGACAGAGAGGGGGAGAGAAAGATAGACACCTGCAGACCTGCTTCACCACCTGTGAAGTGACCCCCCCCTGCAGGTGGGAAGCTGGGGGCTCGAACTGGGATCCTTGTGCCAGTCCTTGCACTCTGCGCCGCCTGCGCTTAACCCGCTGTGCTACTGCCCGACTCCCTTGAAGTTTTCTATTTTTTTCTTGAGGGATTAATGGTATACAGTTGACAGTAAAATACAATAGTTTGTACATGTATAACATTTCCACATAATAATACACCCCCCACTAGGTCCTCCTCTGCAATCACGTTCCAGGACATGAACTCTGCCCCTCTCCCCAGTTCATTTACATTGGTGCAGTACAAGGAATACTTTTATAGTCAAACGCTTTAAAAGGAATAAGAAAAAAGGGAGTCAGGCAGTAGCGCAGCGGGTTAAGCACATGTGGCACAAAGTGCAAGGACAGGTGTAAGGATCCCAGTTCGAGCCCCTGGCTCCCCACCTGCAGGGGAGTTGCTTCACAGGCAGTGAAGCCGGTCTGCAGGTGTCTTTCTCTCCCTCTCTCTGTCTTCCCCTCCTCTCTCCATTTCTCTCTGTCCTATCCAACAATGATGACATCAATAATAACAACAATAATAACTACAACAACAAACAACAAGGGCAACAAAAGGGAATAAATAAGTATAAAAAAATAAAAGGAAAATTAAAAAGTAGGAGCCAAAATACATTTACAGACAAGAAATATCAAAGTATCTTTAGTTGTTTCTTTAAAAGCCTAGTAGATTAGTAGATAGACTAGAGAACATGTGTGAGTATAACTCCTTGAACATCTATACCCAAGGAGCAATCAAAACAGTAGGAGGCATACAGAAAATAAAGGAATTTGCCATTACCAGACCTGTCTTGCCAAAGTTACTGAAAGGAAAGCTCTGCTCATAGAAAGAGACAAGGAACATTTAACTCTCAGCAAGGTGACACACAGTAAAACAGACCCACAAACACAAGCCATGGAAATATGAGACAACTTTAAAGTATGAAAGGGGAAGACAAAATGAGTAAGAGGGGTTCAAGGAAAAAAAACAATGAGACAATGTTGTTTTCGACGGGCTAGGTTGTTTTCGCCGGGCTGGCTTCACGGGCAGGTAACAGATGACCAGGGACTCATGGTTGAGCTGTAGGCAGTATCTCTTTATTCATGTAGGACGCAGCACAATCTAAGACGAGCTAAGTTAAACTCAAAGTACAGTACTCTAAAACTCACAATGCTGTCTTTATATATACTTGCCAAGTAAGGTGGAAACAGGATGTGACATAGAGAGGGTGGAGAGAAAAGTGACTGGTGAAAATCAGTGTGACAAAGAGGGGACAGATTAGGCGAGAATCCTATCACTGAACCACAAATGCCCTGGAGGGAGGGTGGAACTTGTTAACAGTGGTTATGTAAATAGAATGAAGTGGTTATGTAAATGGAATAGTGTTAAGCAGGGGGGATTTAAACCAAATGAAACAGAAAGGGTCTCATGCATACCAACAAGACAAGAACAGTTTATGAAAGACTTTTCTAGATGTGTTTATATATACTTATATATGTCATATGTATAATGTTTTTATGTATAGCACATCTACATGCATACTATGTCTCTAGTACTTCTTAATCTTTCTTACAACTTTTTTTTGGCTTGTTTTTCTCTCATCCTCCTTAACCTATTATCTTGGGGTTCTTCACTTTGGGGTTTGTTCAAGTATACTTATCGCTTATAGTTTCTATCTACTACCAAATGACATTGGCTCTGAGACCGCTCCTGTGTGCTTTCACTTATATGTGCAATATTAAGAACTGAAACACATGACCTTGTTTTGAAAAATTGTTAAATTGTTCCTAAGACTCTGTGAAAGCTATGTTGGTTGACCTTGGGGGGCTGAGGGAGAGCAAGGGGAGGGGGACACAGCACTGTGGTGGGTGTGGTGTGGAACTGTCGCACTGTAATCTTATGATCTTATAAACTATTTCTGAATCACTAAGAAAATAAATTTCTTAAAATGAGTGCCTAGAAAATAGCTGATTTTTCAACACAAACTCTGAAGGCCAGAATGCAAGATATATGTAAATTTGGATGGAAAAGCATATACCCAAGAATACCAGGTAGGCTACTGAATAGATCTGAAAGAGGCAAGAAGGATTTTCCAAATAAGCAGTCAAAAGAATTCATTACCACTAAATCATGCTTACAAAAATACTAAAAACAAAGACAGTGAATGAGCTCACTCACTCACGGGAGAAAGAAACAGAACAAGAGAAAACAACTGTAGTTAAATAAAGGAACCTTTGATCTCTACTCACACTGCAGAGCTGAGCTGGCAAAGGGCCGGGGAAAGAAGAGGACAGCTGGGAGGTGCACCGGCAAAGTCTGGCCAATAAATTCTGAGGTAGGGATACTTGCACTTTGGTGGGTGGATGGTGTAGTATGTTTTGAAGAAATATGAAAGTACTTCTAAAACATACTAGTTTTATAAACCAAGAGTCTCAAAACTACTTTTTAAAATACCTAAGTAGCATTAATTTATTGGTAATAATACATTAATGCACTTGAAATACTCTAAAAAAAACACCTCAATTATGAAAAATGCAATACTTATTTTATTTTTGAGTTAAACTACCAGAAGTAAGTACACGAGAAGTATTCAATGTCAACAAATTATACTTACCACTAACATTTTCAGTTAAAATAAGGTGAAAGACCTGAGCAAAGGCATCAACATCTTTATGTAGCCAGATGTCAGAAAGACAGGCATCCATTTCCTTTATTAACCACGGTTCAAGGCAATTCACATCTTTTTCAGTCTGAAAAAGCAAACAAACAAAGATTATAAGTTACCTAACAGCCTACCATTTGCTTCCAAAGAACATGCAATTTTCACTAGAGCCATTAAGAAAGACAAAGCAAACACAACAGCAAGGACTTGGGCACAGACGCTTCTCATCCCGTCACCGGCATGATCACTTGCGATACTATCTTGTTATACTCATCTGTCACCTAAGCACGGTTTGTCAGAAGAGATGATCCACTACAGAAACCAGCAGTACTTCTGAAGGAAATGTGCAAGCTCCCTGCACACATGTACTTCGTAAACCAATGCACAGCAAAGGCAGCAGCAATCTGGAGCTTTTCAACACTGAGATCAGGTCCCACCCAGAGTAAGTTCATCTTGCAATGGAGCCCAGGGTCTCTAGGGTTTAAGGATGCCTTAGCTGGTGCTAATGTGCAGCCATGTTAACCACCACACACCTATATGCTCAAAATGTTGCTCACTGAACCAAATCATGTTCCCTATGATAAATGACAATTCCTGGTTTAATATTCTTGGTGTTTTAAATCCACGTGCAGTCCATTCGACTCCATAATAATGTTAATAACTGGTAGGAAAGCACAAGCATATTTGTTGTACCTGCTCAAAACGCTTTAATCATTTTTCTAAAATGTGTAGCCATGTTGTGCATTATACTAGCTACAATGCTATTTAGAAATTCCAAACCAGAATTAAGGACACAAAGAACCAGAGATCAAGAAAATGAGCTTCTGCCAGTTTTTAAACAGATTCCATGGAATCTAAGATAGAGACCTCATCTGGGCACAGGGGTAAAGTGCGACAGGTAAGAAGGCAGAGCTCCTATGATATGTATTTCTTTTTTATTTTATCTACACCCCCCCACATACACTTTATTAGGGAGTTAGTGGTTTGCAGTATAGTTAATGACACACAGGTGTGTAACCGGCTTGCTCTCTCTCCCCCAACCTAGAAAAGTATTTCATTGTAAAAAAAAAATTCACAGCAAGATAGAATTTAAAAAGAGAAGATATTGAGGTCTATATTGGGTCACAGTTTTACAAAGTCACTGAGTTAACTGGTGGTGGAAGCAACCATACAGACTCTGAGCTCTAATACATAAGAGTGTTTTCTCAGTTTTCTCCTAAGTGAAATAATCTAACACTGTTTAGTTTCTGTGTCCTCAGACTTTCAAGATGATAGAATATCATGTAGCAGTACTGTATATGCCTAATATCTAGAGGAGTTTTCTTTAAATGGTTTGGATAAAATATAAATCAAAATGGTATGGTACTGGAGACCAGAGGGTGGTGCGTCCTGTCGAGCACACACACATCATCATGCACTAGGACCCAAGTGCCCACCTGCAGAGGGAAAGCTTAAGGAGTGGTAAAGCAGAGCTGCAGGTGTCTCTCTCCCTATCTATCTCCCCCTTCTGGCTGTCTCTATCCATAAATGAAAATTAAAAAAAAATAATAATAATAATTCACCTTAATGTAGCACAAAGTTATTATCTCAAAAGATGTCCTTTAGGGGTGGTGGGACAGCACAGCAGTAGCACACTAGACTACCATGCCTGAAATCCCAGACGAACCGGGTTTAATCCACGGCACCACCACATGCCAGAGTTGAGTAATGCACCTGTCTCTCTCTCTCCCTCTCTCTAGTGAAAACCTTTTCTTGGGGGTGGGGCAGCAGCAAAGCGGGTTGATCACATATGGCGCAAAGCACCAGGACCAGCACAAGAATCCTGGTTTGAGCCCCGGGCTTCCTACCTACAGGAGGGTCGCTTCAAAGGCGGTGAAGCAGGTCTGCAAGTGTCTGTCTTTCTCTCCCCGTCACTCCCATTCCTCTCTGTCCTATCCAACAACAACAGCAATGACAACAACAATAACAAGGGAAACATAATGGGAAAAATGGCCTCCAGGAGCAGCGGATTCACAGTGCAGGCACCGAGTCCCAGCGATAACCCTGGAGACAAAAGAAAAAAAGTTTTCTTTTTTTTCTTTCTTTTTTTTTTTTCTTTAAATTTTCTTTATTGGATACAGAGAGCCAGAAGTCAAAAGGAAGGGGGAGACAGAAAGGGAAAGAGACAGAGAAACACCTGTTGCCCTGTTTCACCACTTATAAAGCCTTCCCTCTGCAGGTGGGGACCAGGGGCACTGTGACATGTGCTCTCAACCAGGTACGCCACCAACCAGCCCGTTTTTTTTTTTTCTTTTAATGCCCATTAAGCTACACAATTTTTATTCACACTACCAGGGTAGAATCACTTACCAACTGACTGAAGACAGCATCACCACCATCATCCAATAAATCGTACTCTTCAGACACATTTGGGACAGATCTCTGCCTTTGAGATTCAGACTTGAAAGCATTTTCTTGAGCTGAGTACCATTCTGTCAGTGTAGTTTGCTGTTTCTCTTCTAAAGGAATAAGCAAAAAAAGAATATGTAGATAAGCTCTTTACTTTTTTTTTTTGCTTTTATTTTTTTCTTAGTTTTTATTTATAAAAAGGAAACACTGACAAAACCATAGAATAAGAGGGGTGCAGCTTTGCATAATTCCCACTACTGGAACTCTGTATCTCATCCTGTCCCCTGATAGCTTTCCCATTCTCTATCCCTCTGGGAGTATGGACCCAGGGTCATTGTGGGATGCAGAAGGTGGAAGGTCTGGCTTCTGTAGTTGCTTCCCCACTGAGCATGGGCGTTGACAGGTTGACCCATATTCCCAGCCTGCCTCTCTCAAAAAGGCCTCCAGGAGCAGTGGATTCACAGTGCAGGCACTGAGGCCTAGTGATAACCTTGGGGGGCGGGGGAGGGATACTTAAAAAATAAGTAAATAAAATTAAAAGAGTGGGATATGAGTTACAAAATATCATTTAAATCAATGACCAGTGCCAGTAGAAAACACTTTTAACCAAATGTTTAACAAACAACAAATTACACATACTTTTCATCTTCAAAAGCTCTGAAAGCTAGGTTATATACATACATATACAGACTGTATATAATGCTCTCTCGTAATATACACATCTTGAATTTAAGTTTTAAAAGTTGATGTCAGGTCAGGTGGTGGTGCACATGGCTAAGTGCACATACTACAGTGTGCAAGGAACTGGGTTCAAACCCCTGGTCCCCACCTACAGGGGGAAAGCTTCATGAGTAGTGAAGCAGGGCTGCAGGTGTCTCTCTATCTCTCTCCATCTCTATCTCCCCTTCCCCTCAATTTCTCTTTGTCTCTATATAATAAAAAATAAATAAAGTTAAAAAAAAGTTGATGTCTACTTTCTAAATGTACATATAGAATTCAACAACGTACAATGATATGGAGTTGCTAATTGTTTTACTGTGGTCAATCTGAAGAAGTTACATAGGTCAAGGGTCCTGGAGAGTAAACAAAGCAGGGGCAGCACTGCATAGCTCAGAGATGCATACGACCCCGGGTTATTCCATGGAGCCAAAATAATAATAATAATAATAATAATAATTATAAACAGATAAATAACACAGCAGCTGCTGCGGCTGAGTAATAAATACTCCACTGTGTATAAAGACTACTACTTTCTTAGCTACTAATCTGTCGGTGGATGCGTAGGTTGCTGCCAAGTTTGGGCTGTTACGAACTGTGCTGCTATCGACATTGGCTAAGTCATCTTCACGTTGTCTAGGGTGAAGCTTGAAGGAATCATGCTAAGTGAGATGTGCCAAAAAAGACAAATGCCACATGATCTAAGACAGAAAGTAAGAAACAAGGACAGAAAGGGAAAACACAAAAGTTGTTTTGGTGTATAGGAAGGACTTTGGGGTTTACAGTCAATAATATTTATACACCTTTCCCATATTTGGGAGCTACTCTCTTCCCTGATCCAGCTTTCTGGTCCTTTTTCCAGCCATGACATCATCCCCCCAGACAATAATTTAGATCCACCTGCTTATCAGAGGTCAGGCTTGGGGCGGGGGGAAGACTAGTATAGTCATGGGCCCTTTGGAATATAACTAAAATAGGCCTACAACACAGAGACCCCCAACTCTTCATCTGCACTATTCCAGCCTTTAGGCTCATGATTAGTCAACAATTTGGCTTTATATGTGAACTCTTCTTTCAGCCATCAGGTTCCAGATGCTAACAAGATGCCAACCAGACTTCCCTGGGCAGATGACCCCACCAGAACCCCACTTCCCCAGAGCCCTGCCCTACTAGGGAAAGAGAGAGACAGGCTGGGAATATGGATCGACCTGCCAACGTCCATGTTCAGCAGGGAAGTAATTACAGAAGCCAGACCTTCCACCTTCTGCACCCCATAAATGACCCTGGGTCCATACTCCCAGAGAGTTAAAGAACAGGAAAGCTATCAGGGGAGGGGACGGGATACAGAGTTCTGGTCGTGGAAATTGTGTAGAGTTGTATCCCTCTTATTCTAAGGTTTTATCAGTGTTTCTTTTTTATAAATAATAATCTTTTAAAAGGAAAAGTACTCTGGGGAAGGAGGTCAAGGAAGACTAGGGGGCTGAGAGGTCCTGGTATATCAAAGTGGAAATGAACCCAAATGAACCCATGTCGGGAGTGAGTGTCCAGCATACACCTCTCATGGGGAGATGATGAATTGTGTCCATGTGTCAACAACTGTACTGTAAACCATCAACTCCTAAATAAAGTGACAGGAGAAGGAGGCAACAGAGTAACAATGGCATCAAAAGTGGAAGTTGAGTGCCTGAGTGGAGTTGCAACAAGAAACTAATAGACAAAGAGGAAATTTAACGTGAGAGAGAAAATTCACCGCAGTATGGAGATTTGAAGACCTTGACACTGGCATCACAGTGAGTCAGTCTATCATTCAGAACCCACTCTCCTCAATCTCCACATCCCTGCCCATCCCGAGATCTGCTGTCTCCAGCTAGTACATACTCTGCTGCCTCCTTAAAACAGTGCTTGGACTCTGAGATCCAGAGACACTCCACCTTCTCATCTCTGACATTATTTAAGTCTTTTCTCTATATGACCACCTCTGGATATAAACCAGAATGCAAACGGCATCCGTGAGACAGTATTCTAAGAGCCCATCACAGAGTTTATACACAAAGAGAAGTGCGCAAGTGTCCTTGCACCACCTACCATAGGTAAGGGCTTCAGTACTGCATAAAGTCAGAATCAATGGTAACTCTTTATTTCTTTGACCAAAAGCTTACCTCGCTGTTTTTCCTTCTTGTATTTTAACATTTCCTTGTTTGTGTAGCCAGTAGTTCTTAAAATGTCTTCTAGAAACATTTCTTTTACTTCAAATGGTCTTCCCTGTACTGAAGGAGAAGAGTTTTGTAACTACCCACTTGCGTCTTTGATCATTCACATAAAAACATGAAAATTCAAGTGAATTCGGTTATGTGTAAAACCCAAAAGGAGTCCCACAAGTCAAGTGATCCCGAGGTTCTTGGACTCGAACTAGGATTTTTACTTTACACAATTGCACATTCCGTCCCCCCCCCCCCAGTGCCTGCTATCTATTTATTGCAAATTTGGCACCATGCTAGGCAAGAAAAATACAACTGATAAACAAAAATAGTTACCTCCTGTCTTCTTGAAGTTTACAAACTGGCAAGAGAGACAGGTATTAATCCAAAAATCCACATTATTGGTGCAAAAACAGAGCTGTAAAAAGTTAATAGAAATAACAAGAGACTGGGCACCAGGCAGTGGCACACCAGTTTAAACTCACATAGTACTAAGCACAAGAACCCGCATAAGGATCTCAGTTTGAGCCCCCGGCTCCCCACCTGCAGTGTGTGTGGAAGGGTCAATTCACAAATGGTGGAGCAGGTCTGCAGGTATCTATTTTTTTCTCTCTCTCCCTCTCTTCCCCTTCCCTCTCAATTTCTCTCTGTCCTATCCAAAATAATTAAAGAAAAAAAAAAAGTCACAGGAGCAGTGGATTCGTAGTGCAGAACGTTCTAGAGCATTAGCAAAAGTCCTAGAGGCAAAAAAGAAAAAAAAATGTACAGAGACTGTAATGGTTTATAATAAAGAGATTTGATTGAGCCAAGGAACAATGCTTCTCTAAGAAAAAAAAAAAAAGCCAGGAAAAGGGGAAAACAAAATAACTAAGCTAAATAGAAAGCAAAGAGTGGGGAGTTGGGCGGTAGCACAGCAGGTTAAACGCACATGGTGTGAAGTGCAAGGACCAGAGTAAGGATCCCAGTTTGAGCCCCCGGCTCCCCACCTGCAGGGGGGTCGCGTTACGATCTGTGAAGCAGGTCTGCAGGTGTCTATCTTTCTCTCCTCCTCTGTCTTCCCCTCCTCTCTCCATTTCTCTCTGTCCTAGCTAACAACGCCGACATCAATTACAACAATAACTACAATAATAATAATAAAAAAATGAAAGCAAAGAGTGTACAAAAATCAAACAGAAGCACCAAGTGTATGTGTGAGCCAGAATATGATCTTTGCAAGAAACTAAAAACACTACCTACATGGAATATGGTGAGAAAAGGAGAGGGAAGAACAATTTAAGTTGAGATGAAGCAAGAGAAGCAGTTAGTACTTAAAAGGATTTATATCTTTACACTGAGATAAACGTTATTAAAAGTTTTAAACTCTGAAAACTATTTTGCATTGAGTAAAATAGAAGTTGAGAGGTAAAGGAGGGATACAGAAACAGAGACAGAGAGAAAAAGACAGAGAGAGAGAGAGAGAGAGAGAGAGAGAGGGATCTGAAGTACTATTTCACCACTCAAGAAGCTTCCCACTTATAGGTGCGGACCAGGGACATGAACCTGGGTCCTGGCACATTGTAATGTGTGCACTCAAGGATAGATGCCACCACCCAGTCCCCAGAGTATTCAACATAATCAGAATTTTCCTCCAAAAAGACCTCTCTGGATACAAAGTAGAGGACAGGTTTAAAAGAGAAAAAAGTAAATCAAATGATCAGGGAGGAATTATGTACGTTCTGGTACAATGGGAAAACAACTCAAATAGGATAAGCAACAACAAAAATTTTAAGAGACAGGCTACAGACACAGGAAGTAAAATGCACAGCATTTAGCTATAATTTTAATGTGGAAGAAACATGTGAAAGTGTTAATTACTGTTCTTGGACATCCAGACAAATGATGCCACTCTCTGAGGTAACAAGCAAATCTGAAAGAGGTACATGTTGGCTGAAGGGAGCTGGGATTTAACTGTAGACATGACAAATGTGAGGTACTCCAAGGGCTTTCAATTAGTACAAGTATCGATTGTAAGAATCTTGCCCCCCAAAATATTCTAAGACTTAGTAGGTTTGTAACTTGCATGATTTGGCTGATAGTATGATTAACTAAAACAAGCAACTTCAAAGAAACAGATCTTAGAGGAGATTGCATATTCAGTCTGGGAGTGACCTATTTATCTAAGCATAAGCTCTGAAGAATACTCTACATTGCAAAGATAGATTCAAGTGTTCTTAGTAAAAAAGAGGAAATAGGGAGTCGGGCAGTAGCACAGTGGGTTAAGTGAAGGTGGCACAAAGCAAGGACTGACATAACGATCCCAGTTCGAGCTCCCGGCTCCCCACCTGTAATGGAGTCGCTTCACAAGCGACTGAAGCAGGTCTGCAGGTATCTTTCTCTTCCCCACCTCTCTCCATTTCTCTGTCCTATCCAACAACAATAACATCAATAATAACTACAACAATAAAACAAGGGCAACAAAAGGGAATAAGTAAATTAATTTTTTAAAAAAGAGGAAATAGAAGCTACAGGAAATGAGTCAGAGCATCCAGGGAAACTAACTGCATCTCCATTACACAGAGAGAAAATAGGTTTGCAGCAAAGGAAAAAGAGAAAAGAAAAAAAAAAAGGACAAGGCAAACAGCACTGGAAAACACCAAAACTTAAGCATTATGCAAAAGGAAAGCAGCCCACAAAAGAGAACAAAAAGCAGTTTACGATGTGGAAGGAGACTGATGATGAAGCAATACAAGTGACCTATCTGAGCATCTCATAAATAGGAAGATGAAGTCAACCAAAGGAAACACTCTAGAAACTTGGAGCACGCTCTGACGAGCTTATCCAGCAATTACATCAATGTCTAAAAATTGCTGAACAAACTCAGTGAACAAATAAACAGCACTGACTACTGCAGAAATGTGAAACATTTTAGTCTCTTGAAAAAGCAGAATGGCAGGACCTATCAAAATAAGAAGACACTACTTTACTGCGCAAGTTCAACGGCAAGAATCTATGACACTGAATATAAGCATGCCAAAAAAAAATTATTAATATCCTAGAAGATATCCGTTAATTTAACTTACTATGTATCACTGGACAACTTCCAAAATATCTTATAAAAAGATTTACATCCAGGGCAGCACTAGAAAGAATTAATTTCAAGGTTGGGTGCTTTTGCAACAAATCTCTTAGCTTCGTAAGTAAGAAATCACTAAATCGATCTCTTTCGTGTACTTCATCCTGCAGTAAACAAAAATAAAATCACAGAATAATTAAAACATTACATATGTTTTAAGTCTAAAGTAATGAAACACCTAGGTATGGTACTAGTTCAAATTAAATGTGTATAAAAGTCAGTATTAGTGAAATTTTTGTATTATGAACAATTCACAAATAATTTGACATTAACAACCTATCAAAGGTAATAAAGCATAGTTCTTTTATTCCACAGAATATAAAACTACAAACTACAATAAAATCTGATTTCATGGAGTCTAATTTAAACATTCTAATAAAAATCTATCTAAACTTGGTTTTGCTGGTATCATAGCTCAGAGATAACTCTGGTTTGAAGGTACATAGTAAGTTTCCAAATGTCACTGTAACTTTACAAAACTCAATCCATTTTTCTTTTTCTGACACAAATAAGATCAAAGCTTGTAAATCTCTAATACCATAGTAGCTAGTTCACCTACACATCTCATCAGCATTTAATTTACCACCCCGGCCTTGAGGTTAATTGACTATACAGTCTATGCCCAGGATTGGGAAACATTTATTACAGGCGGAATAATATGACTAATAATAAACAAAATGCACTTTACAAATTCATTTTCTTTTATTTCCCTCATATTCCGAGGGTAAAAACCTCTTGATTACAACATACTTATTCCCAGTCATTCAGACAATAGAAATGAGTTGATTATAAAGGCTCGTTTAGAACACAAAAGTGAGTTGGATGCCAGCTCACTTTGCCATGCTGTGTTTGAGTCTCCAGCACAACATGGGAGCACCATGCACAGGGAAACCTCTCAAGTAGTAGAATGGCACTATGGGGGAGGGGTGTCTCTCTTTGAGCCCCTCCTTTGTATCTCTCTCTCCCTGTGTTATTTTGAGATTGAAAAGGAAAAAAATGGAGTCTACTGTGAGTGGCAAAAATCGTGTAGGTATGAAGCCTCAGAAAATACCAGCAAAAATAAATAAGTACATTTAAAATTTGGTCCTCATCTATATCATGTTTATTTAATAGTTGCATGCTTATGTTTCAAGCAGCCTGAGTTACACATACAAATTCAGCAATATTCTTACCACAATAACGTGAGTCACAGTTGACATTGTACTGTCTCCTGCCATCAATGTACGAAGCAATACCCCGTTAGTGCAAAATGTCAGAAGTGTCTTTGGAGAAACCCTAAAAAATTACAAGTACAATTGCAATTTTAATGTAATTAAACTCTCATGAACTGCTAGTCAAACATGTAGTCAATGGAGCTAGCAGTGCACTACTAGTATGTGAGCTTTCCCAGCAGTTATATGGGCTTGTACTTTATGCTGGACAATGTGACACATTTATTATTGACAGTCTTTCTTTTTTTTATTGGTCATTCGCTTAAAGAACATAAATAGAGTTTTAAAAGACCCAATACTTTTTACTTACAGAAAAAAAAAGACATAGCACACCAGATCAGCTTCCTGAAACACTGGATTCAAACTACTAGAACAAGAAGTACTATTACTACTACTACTACTACAACTACTTATTTCAAGAAAGTACTTCCAGTACCCTCAATAGTTTAGTCATTAGTTTATTTACTGTTACCAGAAACATCACCATCAAACCAGGCTCCAGGTATTTCTGTTAGCCCCACTAAAAAAAGCTGAAGCAAGGCTCAACAAGATAAGATAATAAACACAACTCACACTGATCAAAAACTATGAAGTGAACTTGGTCCCTTCACCAGAACACTTGCTCAGACTACTGATTCAAAAGTTTAGGTTATCAACTAACACATTCTCTAAAATTTGTGAAATACAAACATTTCTTCTGTCCTAAGAATGATAAAAAACCAGCTTTGAAAATGTCTCCTTTACCTGCTTTCTAATCGGATCTGATACCCAATAGTCTGACCAATCCTTTCTCTTCTTTCTGCAGCGACTCTTTCAGCCACAGCAATAGCAGCTAGTCGCCGTGGTTGAGTACAAAATATACGACAGGGGATTCCATTTTTAAAACAATCATCTAAAAGGAACTGAGGAATCTGAAAACAGAGAAAGAAAATGCTACGAAATGGCATGTACTTAGGAAAACTATAGCAAGCAAATAAAAAGCATTTAAAGTTCTCTAAGAGAGCCAAATATAATTATAAAAATCCAAGAACTTTCACATAACTGCAAATAATCACTAGAAAATATGACTTGGGGGTGGGGGTATAGCATAATGGTTATGCAAAGAGACTTTCATGCCTGAGGCTCTCAATCCCAGGTTCAATCCCCCATACCGCCACAAGCCAGAGCTGAGTAGTGCTTTGGTAAAAAAAAAAAAAAAAAAAAAAAATTACTTGGGGGCCAAGCAGTGGCACATGATACTATGCGCAAGGACCCAGGGTTGGAACCTCAGCTCCCTGTCTGCAGGGGAGGCTTCATGAGTGGTGAAGCAGGTGTGTGTGTGTGTGTGTGTGTGTGTGTGTGTGTGTGTGTGTGTGTGTGTGTGTGTGTGTGTGTGTGTGTGTGTGTGTGTGTATCTCTCCTCCCCTTCCCTCAGTAGTGTGTGTGTCTCTCTCTCCTCCCCTTCCCTCAGTGTGTGTGTGTGTGTGTGTGTGTGTGTGTGTGTGTGTAGATCTCTCTCCTCCCCTTCCCTCACAATTTCAAGGAAGGAAGGAAGGAAGGGAGGGAGGGAGGAATGAATGAATGATAGAAAAGAAAGAAGGAATTTTTTAAAAAGGAAGAAAATAGCTGCTGGGATTATTGGAGGGGGAGGCTTTAAAAAATCTTCACAACAAATACTACAGCATTAAAAGACAAATTACTAAAGAGTTGAAGTTTGTATAAAGAGGGCTATGAAATTACATTGAAAAACATGAAAGATAGGAAATCCATAAAGAAATACAGTATAAAGGCCCTTTGCAATATAACTAAAATATGCCTACTAGCTATCTACAAAACGGAGTACCCCCAATTCTTCATCTGCACTATTCCAGCCTTTTATGTCCATGATTGGTCAACAATTTGTTTGGCTTCCTTGTATGTTGACTCTCTTTTCAGCCGCCAGGTTCCAGATGCTAGCATGATGCTAACCATACTTTGCTGGACAGACGACCCCACCAATATGTCCTGGAGCTCTGCTTCCCCGGGGCCCTTCCCCACTAGAGAAAGAGAGAGACAGGCTGGGAGTATGGATCAACCTGTCAACACCCATGTTCAGCGGGGAAGTGATTAAAGAAGCCAGACCTTCAATCTTCTGCATGCCACAATGACCTTGGGCCCATACTCCCAGAGGGGTAAAGAATAGGAGAACTAAAAGGGGAGGGGATGGGATGCGGAGATCTGGTGGTGGGAACTGTGTGGAGTTGTACTCCTCTTATCCTATGGTTTAGTCAATGTTTCCTTTTTATAAATAAAAATTAAAAAAAAAAAAACAACAGTATATTCCTACATGGGAATAACCAATATTGCAAGGACATTAATTTTTCCCAAATTACAAGTTTCATGAAACAACATAGTTCCAATATTTTTACACAGTAAAAAGCATAAACAAAAACTACTTTATATCACAATCACATACCTTTCTATAATTAAATCCAAACAGGGTAGAACAGATTTACAATAAAAACTAAGAACACTGCCCACTCCAACCACTACTAGCAATTCTCTATATAAATGTACCTATTACTATTTCTTAATAACTCAAGGAAAAAGTTTAGACAACTTAGAATACTTATGTGTTTATACGGTCTTAATCCACTCAAAGAGTATTATACTTAATGTAGGAAGTAATTTTCAGATTTCACTTAAAACGTATCTACCTAATGTATTTTGTATCTATATATTCCATTATTTAGATATGCTATGTTCACACATATGATCGATCACCTATTAAATAATTTCAATGTTTTTATTACTGACACTGTTACTTGCTATTATGAACATTATCAACTGCTTTTGCAAAATTCAAGCACACACAAATGTCAAGTCAAAGCAAGTATAATTTTACTTAAATAGAAAAATTATTATATTAGTAATATACAATAATAAATACCCTACAGAAAAATTTACATGCTTTGGCTGAGAAAAGAGCTCACCCAGTAAATGTTTGGTGTTTGAGCTCAGCACCACATAGGTGCACCATGGACAGCCCCATGCTGTAAGGATGGTGGCACAATTCTGGGGCTTCGCTCTCTGCCTGTCTCTCTCTTCCTAAAATAGTGAAAAAATGATAAAAAATAACCCCATGGAGGCTGCTCAGCAATTTATACACGAGGGCCCAGGTTCACTACTCAGTGCCCAAAACAATAAGGAAAAAAATAAAAAATAAAAAAATCACATTCCTTGGGGTGGGGGGGTCGGGCAGTAGAGGCGGGTTAAGCACGCATGGCACAAAGCCCAAGGACTGGAGTAAGGATCCTAGTTCCAGCCCCCGGCCCCCCACCTGCAGGGGAGTCGTGTCACAGGTGGTGAAGCAGGTCTGCAGGTGTCTGTCTTTCTCTCCCCCTCTCTGTCTTCCTCTCCTCTCTCCCTTTCTCTCTGTCCTGTCCAACAACAACATCCAACAATTACAACAATAATAACCACAACAATGATAAAAACAACAAGAGCAACAAAAGGGAAAAATATAGCCTCCAGGAGCAGTGGCCCAACCCCCAGCAATAAGCCTGGAGACAAAAAAAATAAATAAAAAGAAAAATCACATTTCTACCAAAAATTATTTAAGTCCTGTTTTCCCCATAATTGTGCAAAATGTACAAAACATTTTTTAATATTTGTCAAGCTGATAATTAAAAATTATAACTGTTATTTAACTGTGAATAAAAGATAGCATTTCTAAAAGTTAAAAAAAAAGACTGATTTATTAATGAGAGGCAGAACCAGAACTTCACTCTCACATACACAATGCTGGGGATTAACCCAGGACCTCAGGTCTGCAAGTTACCCAATGCATCGCCTCTTAGACCCGAGAGAACAGCTTTCCATACATGTCTTATAGCCTCTAGGTTTTTGGTTGGTTTGTTTTTTAATATTGACTTGTTCAATAAATCTGTTAGAATGATACACATAAACTGCTAAGAAACATTTAAAGACAATGAATTATGCTAGATACTGTAAAATTATAATGAGTAAAACACAGGGTCACGGTACAGGAAAATAATTTAAGATACATAATGAAAATCCAGAAACAGACAAGCATACCACAGAAATGTAATATTTGACCCGAAGTAGTACCTGAAACTGGAGAGGAAAAGATAACAAAATAGATATTCTACTGGGAGAAATAGGCATTAACTTGAATGAGAAACTGAGAGTTCTACCCGATATAAGATTCCAGATGAGTGCTTAGAATAAAGATTTTGATGGGAGTACAATTCAACAAACAAACAAACAAAAAACAACCAATAAATAATCCAATTAAAAAATAGGTTCAAGATAGGAATACAGTTTCCAAAGAAAATATACACATCGTCCACAGACGAATGATAAAACACTCTACTTCTCAGAGAAATGCTAATTAAGACTGCAATGAGAGTCCACCTCACACCGGTGAGAAAAGCCTACGTTAGCAACTAAAGATTGTGACAAGTGTTAGTGAAGGTGTGGAGAAAAAAGAACTTTTTCACACTATTGGTGAGGATGCAAACTGGGACAGCCCTGACAGAGAAAGTATGGAGTCCTTAAATAAAAATAAAGTATTTTATGACCTGTCAATAGCATATCTTTCTTAGACAAATATCCAAAAGATAGGGAAGCACTAATCAGAAGGATATATACACCCCCACACTCACAGCTGTATTATACACTATAGCCAAGGAATGAGAGCAGCCTAAATGCTCATCAACAGATGACTGAAAACAGAAGTTATGTGACACAGATTCAGTGGAATACGATGCTAAAATTTAAAAAGACAAACTAAGTCAAAGTGAAGGTAAGGGCAAAAAAAAAAAAAGATAAGAAAAAGAAGATCAGCTACTTTCATTTTTATATAGAATATAGAGAATCAAAACACAAACTTGCAAAAAAGCAGTTGAACCGTCTCTAAGACTCTGAGAACTATGCTGGTTATTATTCAAAAAAAGAGGTGGGAGAGCACAAAACTTCGGTAGTGGGTGTAGTGTGGCATTATGTCCTTACAAGCTACTACTACACCACTCATAAAAACCGCAGTACGACAAAGCACCTTACGATGTCTGAGACTGGATCTAAGCCCTAGCACTCGACGGGAGCACTATGGCACCAAGCGAAGCTTCAGGGACGGTGGAGCAGTGTTTTGGTGCTTCTCTCTGCTTAGTCTCTCTCTCACCCCACTAGCTAAAAAATAAAAAGAGTGAGAAAGCTGACTCTGGAGGCAAGGAGAGGCCCCAGCACCACATTAAATAAAAATGGATCCATAATTCCAGAATATAAATATCATTAAGAGGACGTTCAAAATAGAAATAAGAACAAATTTACTGGGCCAGGGAGGTAGATAGCAACATTGGTAGTGTGATGAACTTTCATGCCTGAGGCACTAGAGGCCCAGGTTCAATCCCTGGCACCATAATAAGCCATAGTAAGCAGAGCTCTGGCAAAAAAATAAAATAAGGTAAAACAAAATAATATACATGTGAAGAGAATTTTAGAAAATGGTTAATTTTTATTTAATATAATCAGCTAGTAATAGCTGCTAAAAGTAATATCTACTAGCAATACTTATTCTAAGATAAACAACTGTCACAACCTAAGACATCTAGACAGATATGAAGTCACTCTAAGGAATTTCACTTAATAATAAAAGAATTCATGCTGAGGGGAGTCGGGCGGTAGTGCAGCGGGTTAAGCGCATGTGGCACAAAGCGCAAGGACCGGCTTAAGGATGTCGGTTCAAGCCCCCGGCCCCTCACCTGCAGGGGAGTCATTTCACAAGTGGTAAAACAGGTCTGCAGGTGTCTATCTTTCTCTCCCCTTGTCTTCCCCTCCTCTCTCTATTTCTCTCTGTCCTATCCAACAACAATGATGACATCAATAACAATAATGACTACAACAATAAAACAAGGGCAACAAAAGAGATTAAATTATTTTTAAATAAATAAATAAATAAATAAATGAACTCATGCTGAGAACATAAACAAGAAAAGGTCATATAATCATGCTGTACTTATTTCCAATCTGTGAAACAAGACAAGGTCATATAATCATGCTATACTTATTTCCAATTGAGTGAAATTCGGTAGTACTGAAGTACTTTGAGTCTACGCATGCAAGTCAAAACTGTCTTACCAATTCCATTCTACAACCAACATCCTATTGATATTTATTATCAATACTTTCTTTTTTTATATTTATTTATTCCCTTTTGTTGCCCTTGTTTTATTGTTGTTATTGATGCCGTTGTTGTTGGATAGGACAGAGAGAAATGGAGAGAGAAGGGGAAGACAGAGAGGGGAAGAGAAAGATAGACACCTGCAGACCTGCTTCACCTCTTGTGAAGCGACTCCCTGCAGGTGGGGAGCCAGGGGCTCGAACCGGGATCCTTATGCCAGTCCTTGCGTCTTGCGCCACGTGCGCTTAACCCGCTGCGCTACCAACCGACTCCCGCAATACTAATTTTCATTTAGTGGCAATATAGCAAACCCTTAGCCAGAAATTTTATAAATACTAATCTCGAATGTCTCCTTGAAAAGTAGCAATGATTGGTCTCATTTTATAAAGGAAGACTTTTGCTCGGAGAGGTTATAAGACTAACCAAAGTACGATATTCCTTAGAAAAAAAAGGAAAGCAGAATTTAAAGTCACGATCAAAGCCCATATTCCTTCTAAGATACCAAATCATATCCTCATCCTCATCTTTGTTCAAATGAAGGGTGAGTGTTCTCCTTTAAAAAGAAGTATTTTTGAGCCATGAAGTAGTACAGTGATCACACACAGGACTCACATGAGGTCCCAGGTCTGATCTCCAGCACCAACAGCCAGAGCTGTGTGACAATCTGCTCAAGTGAGTATTTCCAAGATTCTACTTCTATACAATCTCAAAATGTACACTCTAAAAATAGGTATTTCTGAAATAATCATTGAAACAACAAGCAGACTTGTTTTTCCTTAAAATACAAGAAAGTATAAATGTAATCTAGAACTTCAATGTGGGGTGTCCTAATTCTTTATAAACAAAGAAGAAACCAACCTGGGTGGTCTTTCCAGACCCAGTTTCTCCTACAATCAAAACCACTTTATTTTCCTTAATTATTTTAACGATTTCTTCTTGTTTTTCAAACACTGGTAAAGACTGTCTAAAAGAATCAAACTCAGATTCTCCTCTTTTCATTGGAATCTGAGGTATTCCATTGTTGAGTCGTCCGCTTGTCTTGCTCATCTCCCGGTTTTCTTAATAAAGAAACAAAAAAGTCGTGATCAACATTTTATAAAAAGTGTTTGAACTAAAGGAAAAGCAATTTCTAATGTTATATCCTCCAAGTACTTCTCAACTCAGACTACACAAAGCTAGCAGGCAATGCCTCAACAGCTAGACTCCTATTACTAGTCTTAAACTAATATTCTAGGGTTAATATTAAGAGACAACTCCATTAACACTAACACGCTTAAAGAACATGGTGAATTTCAGTATAATTTGAAAGCAAATTTCTCAAAAGCACTTTCTGAACACACTATTTAAACTGAACAGAAATCATTCAGTTATCACTGAGATCACTTGGATGCTCTAAAATAATTTTCAAACTTTTTTCTACCAATAATGACATAGAAAACTAAATAGTGCACATTATACTTAGAAAGTGTGATGTACTTTATAACCTTTACACAACTCAAAATGTGCGTGTGTGTGTGTGTGTGTGTGTACTTAGAACAAATATTGAAAGAGAAAGCACAAAGTAAAATGTGGACTGGGTGTGGTGTATTAAGACAAAGCAAAGGGCTCTGGGGAAGGAGACAGTAAAGGTTTGGTAGGGTCTTGTTGCATGATGGTGTAAAAAGTGTTGTGAAGATACCTAATCATGAGGAGATAAAAAAAACTGTGTCCATGTGTCTGTCAGTCACTGCACTATGAATTATTATACTCCCCAAAATAATTTTAAAAAATTCCTTGGCTAGTGTTTTCTACATTCTGTAAATCTAATCAGATTTGCAAAATTATATTTATTTCATCACAGACAGAGAGATCAATTATTATCTCACGGGGGGGGGGGGGTATTTCTGCCAAAAAGTAAGACTATGACTTCATTTCTAACATTTCCATATCCATACTTTTTATGTGACATATATATACCTCTGCAAAGCAACACACTGACCCTGCCCTGCTCTCACCAAAAGCTAAAGTCCTTATTCAGTATCTCGCTCATTAGTGAATGATGGCAGAGGAATACAGGAACGTTCCAACTCTGGTGTCAAAGCCTAACTCTGTTGTTTACTGGTTGGGTGAGTGGCTCTGACAAAAAAAAAAAAAAAAAAAGTAACTTCTCTAAGTCCCAGTTTCTTAAGCATTTCACAATGGGAAGAAATCTCACCGTGCAAGAGTGGCTGGGCAATTTCTAGCACAGAGAAAGTGCTCTTTAAATAGTAGCTACTGGGGGTCGGGCGGTAGCGCAGCGGGTTAAGTGCACTAAATAGTGGCTACTAAGAGACCACCATAGGAAATAGAAACTGTCCAACTTCATGGCATGTCTTAACACGGCACTTGATTGCATATCATTCTAAAGTTCTCACAACTCGACTTCTCATGAACTATTCATACGACAAACTATTTCACGACAGTCTTTAAACATGAACAAGCATAAGTAACTGGGTAAACAAGAAAGCTCCTGAGGAAATACATACCAGCTTCAACTGCAAACACATTTCCTCTTTCTGTTTTAGGCAGAAGTTCAGTGCGTTCTTTATTGGTGACGGGGAATCTCTGGATTAGGCTCCTGACCGCATGCTTTGTATTATGAGTCAGATTACAGGTCATCATTGCGTGAGCTGTCTCCGATCCATCTTTCTTCTTCACAGTTAGGTATCGATTTGCTCCCTTTCTGAGTATTAATAAAGATCATTGATTTACTATAGTCAATTTGTCCACATGAATATACTTCTACCTAGAAAGCAGATTTCAAACACAACAACTGAAAACATTCAAAATGTGATTTATTTTCCTGAACACAGACCACAGTACTGCTCAGCTCTGGCATGTGGTGATGCTGCACATCAGCTGTGGGACCTATGTCCTAAGTCCTACAAGCCACTTATACCATCTCCCTGATGCAAGGCCAAAATTCTTTGGGGTAAGATGCTTAGAGATCTCCCCTAAGTACTCTTTAAAGAGGGTTCTGATATTAAAGGGCCAGAAGATCTTTATGAATTGGTAATAATGGTCCACTCACCAAAAATTAACTGTTTGTCTTAGAAAACTTTGTAGGGGATGGGACATCCATCGCATATGATTATGTGCTTGAAAGCACAGAGAAGGAAAACACAGACACACACACACAGACACACACACACACACACACACACACCTGAACAAAAGTGTCTAAAAACGATCATGAAAAGCAATGGTTCGTTGTTCAGAATAATCTATCCCTCTGAGTGTTTCCACAGTATTCTGGCAATGCCATGTTCCCCAGCAAACCTGATCACAAAAGTCAAGTGTGGTGCTTGAACCGAGAGAGTATGAGGCAGCATCCCTGGGAAGCATAATGAGGGGAATAAAAGGGAAATTCTCTATGGCTGTTTTTCTCTATCTGAATGAAGGAGTCACCTCGGGGGAATGAAACTGCACCCACACAAAGTCATACTGACCTAAGGGGGCGGGAGGGAGGGAAACGCAAACCGACAGACTTGGGCCAGGTCTTACCAGGTGAGGACTGTGTGCCTCTACTCTACTTGTTTTCTGTCAGAAGTAAAGCCTTCACACTGCTTCAGGTTGCTTTTTTTTTTTTGGGGGGGGGTGTAGGGAAAGAGGGGGAGGGGGTGGGAGGAAATGGAAGGGAAGAGAGAGGGGAGAAGGGAGAGGAGAAAGGAAAGAGGAAGGAATAGGCATCACAGCACTGAAGCTTTCCCGAGTGCAGTGGGGGTCAGGAAAGCAGGCCCCACCCCAGGCGAGCCGTCTTGCTCGTCCTCGGTGTTTTTCTCCAAGCGCAGTGCTTCACCTATGCAGAGGCTCAAGAACCTGACTGCTGTTCCAGCACTGGTCTGAATTCAAAAGGCACACTGACTTGAGTGCAGTGCTCTGTCCCAGTAAGGTATGGATCCCTTATGCTCTGGGCGTTCGTGCCAAAACACTCCTCCTAAAGATTACTTTCATCTCAGAACCTTCCTACTATTGGTTTATTATAATATTGACTTACAAAATATTAAGTTTTCCCTCTTCTTAACCTCAAAACAGGGAAGCTCAAATTATCTTTCATGTAAGCTCTGCAGAGAACATTTTGGCAATAACGACTGACAGAAGCATTTTGAGTCATGAAAACTAGGGTTAAAATGTTACTGTCATCGGCTAGGTAGAGGCTAGGTATGTTGCCAAACACTCTACAAAGTCGGAAAGAAAGAGAGAGAGAGAAGTAAATCCATCACACACACACACAAAAAAGAAGAATTTCCCATGTCGGTGAAACAGCTCGTCTGATAGTCTGCTGCTTTGACATGTGACTCAGGTTCCAGCCTGGCCCCCACCACACTAAAGGAAGCACTGGTGTTGTGGGGTCTCTCTCTCTCTCTCTCTCACTATATATAAAGAATCAAAAAAAAAAAATGAGAGAGAGAAAAAAAATTTTCAGTCTAAATGGTCAAGTGTCCACTCTGAGAAACCCTATTAATAACCAAGACAACTAACCTTAGTCACAAAGTGAAACTGCTCCACTTAAGAGAGCTTCAGTGACTTCCCCGCTTCTGGATCAGTGTGCCCCCCCCCACCCCCCGTCAACATACAGGCACTCCCTATTCCAATGTGTCGATTATTTCTATTGGTGAAGTAATGTATATTTGGCTTAACAAAAACCAGTAACAGTACTTAGTGTGTTTAGTCTATTCAGTCTCAAAAAAATGTTTTTTAACTGCTAAGAAAAATACCTTTTAGGAAGTCAGGTGGTAGCGCAGCGGGTTAAGCACAGGTGGCGCAAAGCGCAAGGACCAGCAGAAGGATACCAGTTCGAGCCTCCGGCTCCTCACCTGCAGGGGAGTCGCTTCACAGAAGGTGAAGCAGGTCTGCAGGTATCTGTCTTTCTCTCCCCCTCTCTGTCTTCCCCTCCTCTCTGCATTTCTCTCTCTCCTATCCAACAATGATGACAACAATAATAATAATTACGACAATAAAACAAGGGCAACAAAATGGAATAAATAAATAAATATTTTTAAAAAATATTTTCTCAAGCAATCAAATTCAACTTTTAAACTATCTTCTCTGACATTTTAAAATTTCTTTTCAGGGCCAGGTGGTGACTCACCTGGTTAAATGCTCACATTACAGTGTGCAAGGGTCAGGGTTCAAGGCCCTGGCCCCTACCTGCAGGGGGAAAGCTTCACAAGTGCTGAAGCAGGGTGTCTGTCTCTCTTCCTCTCTCAATTTCTCTCTATCCAATAATAACAAAATAAATAGAAAAATTTTTAAAAAAGAAAAAAAAATATTTATGCCTCTAAGACAGAAATAAGGAGCAATGGAGCTAGAGAAAAAGGAAACAGCTGAATTAAAAACAGATCTGTGGGAGTCAGGCGGTAGCAAGCACAAGGACCGGCCTAAGGATCCCAGTTCAGGCCCCCGGCTCCCCACCTACAAGGGAGTCGCTTCACAGGCAGTGAAGCAGGTCTGCAGGTGTCTTTCTCTCCCCTCTCTGTCTTCCCTCCTCTCTCCATTTCTCTCTGTCCTATCCAACAACAACATCAATAACAACAATAATAACTACAACAATAAAACAAGGGCAACAAAAAGGGAATGAATAAATATTAAAAACCAGATCTGTACAAGTTTCCATACATGACAACTAAGAATGTCAGTCTAAGACAGCTATAAAACAGAAACCTTTCACTTTTTTTAGTAAATCAATTTAAAAAAAAAAAATAAGAAAACGATCAACTTACCCTTTACTTTTAGACACCAAACCCAGTGACTGACTCAATCGATGAATGAAGGCTCTTTCAGTACTGGTAAAAGAAGAAGGAAATTCCATTTCTCCATAGGGGGAAAAAAACAAAAGGAAAAAGGAAAAGCCACCATTAAGTGAGAAGCATTTTTCTTTTAAGTTGCTTCACTATGCACACAGATTTAAAATATATATGCACTATATATACACATATATTACTATATATAACTTGCATACTATATACACGCAATACTACAGCTGTAACTCTCGGGTGACTATTCTAGAACAGTAATTCTGTAGCTGTCCACAGTGTGAAATCGAAGGGACGGAAGGCTAAGTTCAGGTCCTCTCTCCGCTGCGCGCAATGGGCAGCTGGGAGCAGCCCGAGGGCCCTTCATCGCCCAGTGGCGTCGTGCCGGGGGCCCAACCGGGGTCTGCGCAGCTGCTGTCCGTGGTGCCCCCTCAACAGTCTTTAGAACGGAAAGGAAAACGCACAGCAGAAATGAACAAGTTTGGAGTAAAATGCACGGAAGCAATAATAATAATAATAATAAATAAAAAACACTCTGGAGGGAGAGGGGGCGGGTGCAGTCTCGGCTCCACTGTAGTGTAGTGGCGGGAATGGTGTCAGCACGCGCTCCTATTCACTTACAGTCTTAAAAATGGGGAAAAAATTCTTTATTGGGGACCGGGCGGTAGCGCAGCGGGTTAAGTGCAAGTGGCGCAAAGCCCAGGGACCGGCGTAAGGATCCGGGTTCGAGCCCCCGGCTCCCCACCTGCAGGGGAGTCGCTTCACAGGTGGTGAAGCAGGTCTGCAGGTGTCTGTCTTTCTCTCCCCTTCTCTGTCTTCCCCTCCTCTCTCCATTTCTCTCTGTCCTATCCAACAACAATGACATCAATAACAATAACTACAACAAGGGCGACGAAAATGGGAAAAACGGCCTCCGGGAGCAGTGGACTCACAGTGCCGGCACAGAGCTCCAGCGATAACCCTGGAGGCAAAAAACCAAAAAAAAAATCTTTACTGGGGGATTGAAAAGGTTCACAGTCGACAGCAAACACGAGGGTCTGCACACGCGTGAGCTCCCCCAGTTTGCCACGTGACGAGGACACAACCCCACGGGTCCCCCGCCTCTGCCCTCCTGTCCCAGCACCTGAGCTTCAGGTCTTATAAACCAGCATTCAACCCACAGGAGAGAGAGAGAGAGAGAGAGGACAGAGAAGAGAGAAAGGAGAGGAAAAGAGCGAGGAGAAAGGAGAGAGAGAAGAGAAGAGAAGAGAAGAGAAGGAAGAGAAAGAAGAGAAGAGAGAAGAGAGGAGAGAAGAGAGGAGAGAGAAGAGAAAAGAGAGGAGAGGAGAGAAGAGAGACGAGAGAGAGACGAGAGAGAAGAGAGAAGAGAAAGAAAAGAGCTTTGGGTCCATGATTGCTCAACAATTTGTTTGGCTTTGTATGTTAACTCTCTTTTCAGTCACCAGGTTCCAGGTGTCCATCAGGATGCCGGCCAGGCTTCCCTGGACTGAAGACCCCACCAATGTGTCCCTGGAGCTCTGCTTCCCCAGAGACCCACCCTACTAGGGAAAGAGAGAGGCAGACTGGGAGTATGGACCGACCAGTCAACGCCC
>NW_026647989.1:0-90227 GCF_950295315.1 Erinaceus europaeus
ATGGAAGCACTTTTTCGTTTTGCTAAATGAGGAAGCCGGTGAAGCCCTTTTCTCCAAGGGCATCCGTTCTGTCCAGGTACAACAAGCGCTGCGCCCAGGTCTTCTGATTCTCAGTACAAGTGCTCATTGAAAAGCAAGTCGAGGGGCCGGGTGGTGGCGCACCTGGTTAAGCGCATGTGTTACAGTGCACAAGGACCCAGGTTCAAGCCCCCGGTCCCCACCTGCAGGGGAGAAGCTTCATGAGTGGTGAAGCAGTGCTGCAGGTGTCTCTCTGTATCTCTCTCCCTGTCTATCATCCCCTTCCCTCTCAATTTCTGGCTGTCTCTATCTAATACATAAACAAAGACAATAAAAAAAAGAAATTAAATTAAAAAAGAAAAAAGAAAAGCAAGTCGAACAACAGGGTCTCCTGGAAGCTAACTCTATTTCCAAGGCAGAGGGTAACCTTACTGGGAGAGAAAGAAAAGAGATGGATTTAATAGTCAAGTTAAAAAGATAAGATTAGAGATAAAGACGAGCAGGTCAAATGGAAGGGTATAGAGAGTCAAGAACAGAGTTAGACGAGGTCAGAGAGCGCGTAGGATTGGGAGAAGTCTAACGACATAATGGTTCATAGGAGGTCGACTAAGGTTAGTGCCAAGAAGTAGATTCCTTTCCACCATGACCTGGCCACAGTGAGTCCCTTTACTCCATCAGGGAAAGCTTTTTTTTTTTTTTTTCTTAATTAAGATTTCTCTTTTTAACCTTTTATGTATTTATAACTGGACAGAGACAGAGTAAAATTGAGAGGAGAGGAGGAGGTGGAAAGGGAAGGAGACAGAGAGACACCTGCAGCCCTGCTTCACCACTTGTGAAGCTTTCCCCCCTGCAGGTAGGGACCAGGGGATTGAACCTGGGTCCTTGCGCACTGTAATGTGTGCGCTCAACCAGCTGTGCCACTGCCTGGCCCCAGAAAAGCTTAAAAAAATTTTTTTATTATATTTATTTTATTTACTGGATAGAGACAGCCAGAAATCAAGAGGGGAAGGGGTAATAAGGAGAGACAGAGAGACACCTGCAGTACTGCTTCACCACTTGCAAGGATTTCCCCCTGCAGGTGGGAACTGGGGGCTTGAACCTGGGTCCTTGTGTATTGTAACATGTGCACTTAACCAGGTGTGCCACCACCCGGCCCCCAGAAAAGCTTTATTTAACATTTTATTTTTGAAAGGTCTTTTGGAAATGGGTAACAAATCTGTCTTATAATAAGGAAAACAAATTAATTATTCTTTCAAAGTATAAATTTTGTACCTGTCTAAAGTGGCATTTATAGAGCTAAGGACCCTATCTCTGGGGTAACAGATGGTTAGAAAAGGCAAAACATTGTTCTTCTTCTCCCAGGAAAAACATTTGCTCAACAGAAGTCAGCTGAGTGTGTGCTAGTGCACCGTGAGTATTCATGACGGATAAATACTAGCTGGTCTGGGTGCATGACATCTTTCTCCAGGGAGGACACACTTCAGAGTGGGATTTCAAGTTCATATGCCTACAAGGTCAAAGAAGAAATGTGACAAGAAGAGAAAGGGATTATTTCATAATGAGTCTATTTTGGCTGTTAATTGCTGCACAAAATGTCATGTCCAGACTTCAAGACTAAGGAACACTTATTATTATTCTTCCTCTTCCCATGGGCTGGCGCCATTACAGGAGATCCAGCTCTAGAAGGCTTAAAATTTGGCTTCCATATACTACTGGTCAAGCTAGTCGTGAAGACTGATGCAGAATTAATTTATCTTTGTCTAATGCTCCTTATGTTCTTCTATCTTGACTTTATCTCCAGCTTCCCCTTTTAAATTTGATCGCGGATTCAATTTCAGTATCTCTTTCTCAGTCTCAATCTCTCTCAGTCTTTCCGTCTTGCCAGCTCTCAGTCTCTCTGTCTCGTAACCTTTCTTCAACGTGTATTCACCATCCTTGGAGCAACTCCCAAGAAACAAGAGACAGTTTTCAGGATGCCATTACTGGACCTACTTTCACTTTTCTCTGAGCATTGTTCTGTGAGTCAGAAGAACACGCTCTGGGACCTGTTTGTGCTGCAGATAACCCGGGTGACCTAAGAGTAAGACATTTCATCTGTCTTCCTCATCTGTAATTCTCACTTGCTGCCGAAGGGTGACAGCTTGTGTCACAGAAGAATATATAGGTGGAAGACAAAGTCAGAGTCACGCTGGGAAAACTGTCCACCACAATGTCTTAAATCGTGTTCTTTCTAAAAGGATTCACTTTGCTTTGCATATTAATACATAGCTGCATGCTCTACAAGTAATAACTACGTTTCCTCCTCTTTTCCTTGAAATAGAACTCTGCTGGGTTTAATATTCATTTTTCCTTCTTTAGATAGAGATATAGTGCAATAAAAATTTCACTTTTTTTTTTTTTTAGCACATTGATGAAACAAATAGCAGAAAGGTAATGAAGATATACAGCAATGGACATACACTGTAAGAGTCTAGAGAGTGGCCGGCCAGCTATGGTGAACTCAGGCTCGCAGGTCCCATCTAAGGGGAAGGCTGTCTGTCATTCAGCTGCTGCTAATTATTATGTGAGAATGGCTGTTGATTATACTGCCTGTAATTTGCTTCAAAATACTCCTGCACATTCGGTATGATGCATATGTGTGTACAATTTAATTTTAATCAATTCAAATTAGAAACCCCTACTCCTGCGGTGGTTAGTTACCATTTGAAAGATCCTAATCAAAGGTCTACATTCGAGACACAAACACTTGAGATATTGCTAACTGTTCCTGCATTGAATGGCTCACTCATCATCCTAGGAAGGGTAAGTACATTTCCAAGTGCTGCCTGTCTACACCTGCTGTTCTCACAGGGTCATAGGCAGCTCAAGTACCCACATGACCTCTGCAACCCCAGGATTCTCTGCCTCCTGCCACTGAAATCCTGAAGCCCATGTGAATGATCCAGGCCCCTATGGTCATCTCTGGCCTAGAAATGTAGCCCCCACAGAACTTACCACGGATGCTAGTACTCCCATAATTAATCTATGTTCCAGGATCTTGGTGATGAGAGTGTCTTTGGCAACTTCTTGTATTAGTGATTATGGGGGAGATGCAGAAGTCACATATAATAAATCCAATTTCAACTTTCTGCCTTTCTATGTCCTTGGATTACTTCCTTTACATATGTCACAGGTACTCTGTATCTCAACTTCCTTTGCTGTAGGCCACCGATGACTCTCAGTTGGCATCAACTCAGTAAGTCAATTAATATATTTTCCTCCAATGTTATGGCCAGATATCCCCAAACCAGTAAGCATATTGGTACTAATGAATTTGATCCTATCTACTCAACTAGCCTCTTTAGAGTCCTACGCACATGTGATGCTCAGAATTTTATGAATATATACTAGCAGAGTCTTTGTGGTGTTTCTTCTTGGGTCATCATGTGTGACTATGTCTCTGGAACATGCTGAGATTTGAGCACAGTTGTGAGTCAAGAAGTATATGAGTTTCGGGGGGTCGGGCAGCAACACAGCAGCGAGTTAAGCTCACAAGGTGCGAAGTGCAAGGACTGGAGTAAGGATCCCGGTTTGAGCCCCCCGGCTCCCTACCTGCAGGGAGTCACTTCACAAGTAGTGAAGCAGGTCTGCGGGTGTCTATTTTTCTCTCCCCCTCTCAGTCTTCCCCTCCTCTCTCCATTTCTCTCTGTCCTATCCAACAGCTACAACATCAATAACAACAACAATAATAACTACAACAACAATAAAACAACAAGGGCAACAAAAAGGGGAAAAAGCAAATTAAAAAAAAAAGTATATGAGTTTGTTATGGGAGGCCTCAACAAGAATAGATATCCTCTTTCCAAAACATCTTCCTGCATAAGGTCATCAACAGACTTTTTTAAGAAAACAAGTACAGTCTCCTCAAAACCTGGAGGATAAGCTGCTTCTGGTGAGACTTGGATGTCAGTTTCCTCTAACAATCCATTCCACCAGACTCGCATTCCTACTTTATAGGAATCGGTTGTTTTCCTAACCAATGCCCTGCCTCTTATGATGACAAACATGGGATGAGTGTGTTCCAACTGTTATCATTCAATGACTGATCCATATAAATTTATTGTTTCATTTTCAACAGTATGAACCCTGTGGCAAGAAGAAATAAGGAAACACTTCCCCAGTTGCTATGGAAGCACTCTCTAATTCTAAGCCTTGACTTGAGCTTAGAATTCAAAGATGTGAGCTTTTCATGTTCTTCCTGTACAAGCTTATGTGCACTTAGAAGAACGTGTCCTCTGCCTTGGGCCTCTTGTAGTTACCATCACCATAGCGACTCAGCATAACCACATAACCATCATTTGGGTTCCCAGAGAAGATGCTTAACTTTTTTTTTTTAAATTAAGACAGAGAGAAAGATTGATAAAGAAGGGAGGAGGTAAAGTGGGATAGAGAAAAAGAAACACCTGCAGTTCTGCTTTACTACTTGTGAAATCCCCCACCCCCCACAGATGGAGCCTAGGGTCTTGAACCCAAGTCCATCTGCTTGGTAATGTGTGCACCGCCACCCTGGCCCCTTGTTTATTTGTTTATTTTTTGGTGTTAATTTTACGGAGCTATTGAAGAATTTTGGTTATTAGTTCTTTATCTGAAGTATGTTGTATACTTCCATTTTCTTATCTGTCAAAGATATGACTACATCACAGGGTGTAGCTGAGAGCAGGTACATGTTTGGTATCAAATGGGGACTGCTCATATGTCAAGCACTGTATGTGCTGAGACCTAAAAAAATGGAAAGTAGTGGCCGGATGGTGGCTGAGCGGGTTACGTGCACGTGGCGTGAAGCGCAAGGAGTCGCTCCGGTTCGAGCCCCGGGCTCCTCACCTGCAGGAGGGGTTTCTTCACAGGTGGTGAAGCAGGTCTGCAGGTGTCTGTCTTTCTCTCTCCATCTCTGTCTTCCCATCCTCTCTCCATTTCTTTCTGTCCTATTCAACAACAGCTATGACAACAACAATAATAACAACAACAAGTGTAACAGTATGGGCAACAAAATAGGGAAAATGGCCTCCAGGTGCAGTGGATTCGTGGTGCAGGCATCGAGCCCCAGCAATAACCCTGGAGGCAAATATATATGTAAATTCCTGAAAGTCACATGTCCCAGGGATGCCTACTTTGACCTCTCCTTCACAGTCTTCATATAACCTGTGTGTATTGTGAAAGGGGCAAATGTAAGGAATGCCATACAATTACACCATGGAGTCTAGGAAGACACGCATCTGGTTGAGAGCACACGTTACCATACTGAAGGACCCAGGTTTAAAACCTAAGCTCCAACCTACTGGTTGGGGTGGTAAATTCAGAGGTGGTAAAGCAGTGCTGCAACTATCTCTCTTTCCCTCTCTCTATTTCCCCCTCTCATCTCAATTTTTCTCTTTCCAGTTGAGAGAGAGAGAGAAGGGGGAAGGGGGGGTTGGCCACCGTAGTAACAGATTCATCTTGCAGGAACTGAGCCCCAGTGATAACCCTGATGGCAATAAAAAATTACACTGAAAGGGGAGTCGGGCAGTAGCTTAGGGGGTTAAGCGTGAGGACCGGTGTAAGGTTCGAGTCCGGTTCGAGTCCCGGCTCCCCATCTGCAAAGGGGGGGGTCCCTTCACAGGCGGTGAAGCAGGTCTGCAGGTGTCTATCTTTCTCTCCCCCTCTCTATCTTCTCCTCCTCTCTCCATTTCTCTCTGTCCTATCCAACAAAACGACATCAATAATAACTACAACAATAAAACAAGGACAACAAAAGGGAATAAACCAATAAGCTGAATGGATCTACACATTGGAAGAAATCTTTGAAACTAATACTTCTTGCCATAAATGACTTTTCTTGTCATCTGTTATTGTGCACTAACTATGCCAAAGTTTAACACATGTATTGTTGCTGCCAGACCCTCAGCGTTGACTCAGACCAGTTCTGGGCACAGGGTATATGCTCCATTAAAGTGCTGATTTATCTGGACACTGCAACACATACACTCGTATGAGCTTAGATGCCAGATGCCCCATCTGGAAGCCATCTTTCCCTTATAAAAATGTTGGCCCAACACTTTGGCATTTGAAGCACCAGGAACAAGCCTGATAATTTTTAAATATTTAATTATTTAGTGAAATGTAAATATACTAGAGCATTGCTCAGTTCTAGCTTATGGTAGTGCTGGGGATTGACCCTGGAACCTCAGATCCTTGGGCATGAAGGTACTTAGCATAATCATGATGCTATCTCTCCAGACCCATAATTTTTTTATTTAAGTCTGAGCCTCTGGTTTAAATCTTGGTGTTTTTTTTTTTCCTCTTCTCCTATAGTTTTGTTTGACCCTGTAATGTGGAAGAAGTTGATAGCTTCTTTAGGAAGTTTCATTGCTTCACCCTTTCTTCACATCTTCATTCTCTGAGAATGGAAGAAAATTACAGAGGAGGAAGCAGAAAGGCATATATTGTTCACCAGGTGGCTTCCTATTGATAAGGGGAGGAATTATTTAGGAGGCAGAATATCTCTGAGTGAGACTATCAGATCATGAGAAGACAGGCAGACAGAAGGTCTCCTAAGTAACCCCCAGACAGAAGTCATGCACAGAGCTAGTCTACCTTGACGTAGTCCTCTCAAAGTCTTCAAACACACAAATGACTACATTCTTGAGTTTACTATACTCTTGACTATACTCTTGAGGTGACTAATACCATAAATCTTTATTGTTAGGCCTTCTTTATTCTTTAATGAGGTCATGCCACCATCCTATCTATACCCGGAACCACTGGTGTTTTAGGAAGACCTAAAGTAATTATCTCAGTCTCTAAACTATATTTAACATTCTGAGTTAGTGAAACCAATCAAGATGGTCTGTAGATCTCGAAACTGGCATTTCCAACTGTCACACTTGAAAAACAGTAAAAGGTGATTTACATGAGCAGAGTCAGAGTACAGGGGTGGGAATTGGTGCGTCAATCCCACTGAGTCACCTAGCAAACAACAGATAATTCCCAAGAGAGGAGTCTGCCTGGCAACTTCCCATGAAATGTATACTTGCAAGAAAGAATTAAAAAGGCCTCCATGAGAAAAGGAATTGTTAACCCTGCTGATGGCAATACATATCTGTACAGCCCTTTTGGACAGTGGTTATGGAGAGTCCTCAATAATTAAGAAGGGAAATACCTAATGTTCCAGCAATACTACTCCTAGGCATGTATTCAAGTGATGTGAACACATTAATTCAAAGGGATATATGCACCCATAAATTCATAGCTGTGATATTCACTATTTCCAAGGGTTGTAAGAAAACTAAATTCCCATCAAGAAACAACCTGATAGAGAATTTATGGGGCAGATATTCAAAGAAATACTATCTTGCAATTAAGAAAGATGAGACTGTGCTCTTCAGGGTAATATAGATAGAACTTGAGGTGATTACCCTTAGTGAATTAAGGAAGTTAAATAGCTACATTCATATGTGGAATAACTGGAATATAGAAACACATGAAATTAGTAAACAAAGTCGTTAAACTTTCTCTAAGACTTTGTAAGGCCTGTGGTGGTTATTGTTGAAAGGACAGGAGAAAGGGTCACAGAACTTTGGTTGGGCGCCGTTTTGTCATTTTCGCCGGGCTGGCTTCACGGGCGGGAGACAGAGATGACCAGAGACTCATGGATGAGCTGAGAATGCAGTTCAATCTTTATTCACGAGCGGGGATGCAGTCCAACAAACTAATCACAACACAATTCTGTCCTGCATCCCTCTCCTCCGGCAGAAGAGTCAGGAACAAAGGAAATACGTACCATAGGGGGCAGGGAGAAGGAAGAAGCATGAACTAGCAAGGACTAAACCAAATGTCCCAGGGTTGGGGGGGAGACCAAACCAATGTCCCGGAGGTAGGGGGGATGCCCAGCCAACAGTGGACGTGCAAACAGAACACATCGCAAGCAACACAAGCAAACCCAATGTGGTGATAAAAACAGAAGGTCTCACAAGCAGAATCCAGAAACAGACCACCAGTGGTGCAATGTGGAACTATATCTTATAATCTGGAAAACATTTATTAGATTACTAAATAAAAGCTAAAAGATAAAAATAAATAAAGGACCTTCAACTCCATGGCTTAAAACTTCTAGTCTTACTATCCACACCTAACAGCAATAAAGTCATTTGTATAGGGACATGAGGTGGACTGGTCTGATCTGAACAACTCCACTGGAAGGAAATATGGGAAAACCCTGAAAGGGAAATAAAGGGCATCATCTTGCTGTTCCAGTGGTCTATTTCTCTCTCCAACTTGAAGACAAGAGACACTACCTGTCATCTTCCAAAAGAAGTGGTGTAACTGTTAGAATAACAGCTTCACCCACTCCTGAGACACAACACAAAGTGACTGGCTTCAGGGATCCAGGAAGCAATAGACCAGACTCTACCTCGCAACATACCTGAACAACAATAGACCAGACTCTACCTCACAGCATACCTGAACAACAATAGACCAGACTCTACCTCGCAGCATACCTGAACAACAATAGACCAGACTCTACCTCGCAACATACCTGAACAACAATAGACCAGACTCTACCTCGCAGCATACCTGAACAACAACACCCAGGACACAAATTTCAAAAGACACCAAACAGAATGGTCAAGCTAAAAATGTTCCTAAAGTCAAATGAAAATGAAGACACAAGCTATCAAAATATTTGGGACACAGCTAAGGCAGTAATAAGAGGGAAATTCATAGCCATACAGACATACATCAGAAAACAAGAAAAGCTCAAATAAACAACCTGACTACACACCTTAAAGACTTAGAAGAAGAGTAACAAAGAGACCTTAAAGCTACCAAAGAACTGAAATAACTAATAAGTTCAGGCAGGAATAAACAACATTAACAATAGGAGAACCTTACAAAAGATCAATGAAGCTAAATGTTGGTTTTTCCAAAGGATAAACAAAATTGACAAACCCTTGGCCATACACACTCATATGGTTTCATTCATATAGAGAGCTTATTTACATGAACTTGCCAAAAAAAAAAAGTCCAAACAAAGCAGAAGCAAGCAAATTGTGTGTAAGACTTGAGAAACTCTGGTGGTTATCTTTGGGAGGTGGGAGGGTTGAGATACAGAATTTAGGTGGTGGGTGTAGTATGGGACTATACATTATAATCTTACAGTCTTGTAAAAACTATTAATAACAAATTTCTTTTTAAAAAAAAGATTGATGAAACTATCTTCTTCTTGGATGGAACTTGAAGGAATCACGGTGAGTGAGTTAAGCCAGAAAGAGAAGGAGGAATATGGGATGATCCCACTCATAGAAGTTAAGAGATAAGAACAGAAGGGGAAACACAAAGCAGAACTTGGACTGGAGTTGGTGTATTGCACCAAAGTAAAGGACTCTGGGGCGGGGTGGGGAGGGTTCAGGACCTGGAACATGATGGTGGAGGAGGACCTACGCTGGGGGTGAGAGTGTTTTGCAGAAAAATGAGAAATTTTACCCATATGCTAAAAACTGTATTACACTAGACTATTATTCCCCCAATAAAATAAAAAATAAAATAAAATAGCACACACAAATTAATATAAATTTTGAGGTTAAATTTTCATGCGAATAAAGTAAATATTCCAAAATAAATATTGTTTTAATTACTAAAGAATTTGAACCCCATACTCAAGGCAAATTTCTTTCTTCCTATAAGCAATAAATTTTCTCTATTTGTGTTTCTTTATCAGATCTCTGTGTCTTGTTTTTAATAGTGATATCTCATTTTGCTAAAGATCTTTCTATATGAAAATGGTCCCAAATAAAAAAGACTTAAGGATTCTCAATGGTATCGTTAATACCGTATTCTTAGCAACTACTGACTATATCTTTTGCTAGCCACATATTAATGAAAAATAACAAACAAAACCCCCTGGCCTTGATTTACTACCACTATTGACCAAAATTTTAAAAGCACTGGGGGGATAGTAATAAAGAAAAAGGACACTGTGGTGGGGTGTAGATCTGGAATGGGACTATCCAAGCCCCCACATTGTGTAATGTCCTTTTAAAATTTTCTTTTTTAAAAAAATATTTATTTATTCATTTATTTATTGTTGGATAGTGACAGAGAGAAATTGAGAGGGGAGGGGGAGATAGAGAGGGAGAGAGACAGAGAGACACCTGCAGACCTGCTTCATCACTCACAAAGCTTTCCCCCTGCAGGTGGAGACGAGGGGCTTGATCCCAGGGCCTTGTGCATTGTAATGTGTGCATTCAGCTAGGTATGCTCCCCCCCCCTCCGGCCTTGAAATGGTCTATTCTCAATATAACATTTCCCTAGTGCATATGAGGTTATGGGGTAATATATTACATTACATTACATTACACTATATTATATTACATTATGTTATATGTTTGTTAGAGAAATCTAGAAGGAAGAGGGAGATTGGCATCTGCAGAGACAAAGACATCTGCAGCCCTGTTTCACTGCTCAGGAAGTGTGCCCCTGCAGGCTAGGGGCTATAGGACTCTTTTGTGTAATGCACAGGCAAACTCAGAGATGCACACGCTTTGGCTCTGTTTTGCTGAGCCTTCTGCCACCCCATCTGCATTACCGTCAGCAGGGCTCAAGTTCTCACGTCTGATCTTCATGCCTACTCTTCATTTGTAATTCCTCAACAGTACTCCTGAACTAGAGAGAAATTCAGTCAAAAGTGTGCTTTTAGAGAGCACAAAGAACTCCCTATAACTTCAGACTTTTCCTAAAGTCCTTTCTGCCTCAGCTGGCCACACAGTCCTGCGAAAACCCCAGATGTATGTGTTCACAAGACACAATTGCCTCTCCATTTCCAGGTTCTCAAAGGAAGGCAAACATATCCCTGAAAGCAAACAATCTCTGAAATTCAGTCACTCTCAGGCATTGTGGATAATGCAAATGCAATAGGACTATTTGATTTTAACTGGAAAAATATCTAGGAGAAAATATTCATAACATTGCATTACAACTCTATTTCAGCTGTACAAAGCATAGGATTGATCACACGGCTAGAGTGTACACACAGCTTTTCTGGTTTGCATCCCAATTCTATTGCTTTCTGATGATTGAATCATCTTCATTTCTCTATGTCTTGGCTATTTATCATCGAAATGAATATTGATAGTAGCTCTTTCACTGGATTATGGTGATAATTAGATGGCATAACTAGTGTAAGAGTAGGACACAGCAAATGGCCAGAATACAGCAAATGGCCAATCAGTGTCCAGAATACAGCAAATGGCCACTCTGTATCGTCTATTAGCAGTCAATTTATCATTAGGTAACAGGAACTAAGATTTCCATGGGATTCAGAACTGTGGATCCATGTAGATGTCGCTCAAATGTACAAATATATATAAAGTAAGTCAGGAAAAATATAGGGGAAAAGCCATAATATAATTGAAAACCATTGAAGTGAAGGTAAAAAAAAGAACAGAGCTCAGACCTACAGGGATGCAGAGGTTACACAGGCTCCTGTGCTGAGTATGGGCCCCAGATCAAATCGGTGGGGTTTACAGTTAACAATATTTATATACTTTGCCCATATTCAGGAGCTACTCTCTGCCCTGACCCAGCTTTCTAGTCCTTTTTCCAACTCTGACACCATCTCCCCAGAAAATACCTTGGGTTCACCTGCATATTAGATGTCAGGCTCAGAAAAAAATTAGTAAAGTCACAGGCTTCTTGGAATATACTTAAAATAGACCTACTAGCTTTTTAATAAAACAGAGACCCCCAAATCTTCATCTGCAATATTCTTGCCTTTAGGTTCATGACTGGTCAACAATTTGTTCTGCTTTCTATCTTAACTCTTTTTTAGCCACCGGGTTCCACATGCTACCATGATGCCAACCTGACTTCCCTGGGCAGACGACCCCACTATCGTGTCCTGGAGCCCCACTTCCCCAGAGCCCTCCCCCACTAGGGAAAGAGAGAGACAGGCTGGGAGTATGGATCCACCTGCCAACACCCATGTTCAGCAGGGAAGCAATTACAGAAGCCAGACCTTCCACCTTCTGCATCCCACAATGACCCTGGGTCCATACTCCCAGAGGGACAGAGAATGGGAAAGCTATCAGGGGAGGGGATGGGATATGGAGTTCTGGTGGTAGGAATTGTGTGGAATTGTACCCCTCTTATTCTACGATCCTGTTGGTGTTTCCATTTTATAAATAAAAAAAATTTAAAAAGGATGCATGTTTTCACAGAATATGCAAATAGCAAGTAGAGACGCTATTATGTCAGGAATAGAAGGGAACAAAACACAGTGTCTGCTTCTCTCAAGGCACTCCTCACCTCATCTGGAACATTCACAGATGAACCTGTTTTTACAGCACAGCACACTTTCTTGATGCTAGTATGTGGTACAAAGTATGAAACACTAATTTATAAACAAAGAATTTTTTTTTAAGTCTCTATCTATTGGAAAGAGACAGCCAGGATTCGAGAGGGAAGGGAGAAAAGAGGGAGACAGAGAGATACCTGCAGCCCTGCTTGCCCGTTCACAAAGCTTTCCCCCTGCAGGTGGGGAGTGGGGACTCAAACTCAGGTCCTTGCACATTGTAACACGTCTGCTCAGCCAGGTGTGCCACCACTCAGGCCTCAAACAAAGACTTCTTAGATTCATTCAGGATGAAGGCCAGCTGTGATGGAAAAGTTTTTTAGGAAAATTCCACAGTGCTGGGTTTTCCTACAAATGTTGTGGGTCTGGAATTAGAGCAATTGTGTACATGACACTTACAGAGCTTAGTTATGGCTGTTTTATATCATCCCTGTTAACTGCAGCTCAGGAAATAAAAACAAATTTGTTAGCAGAAAATAGACAAAAAAAAAAAAAACAGGTTGATGGTTTTATCTTTTGATTGGCTTTATCTGTATTTCAGGAAGGCATGCTGTGAATAAGTCAGTATTGCGTGAAGAGTTTATTGGAAGGATATTTGATCCAATCTTTGAGCAGAAAGAGCATTGTTTAAATAGTAGCCTTGGACTGGGAAAATAGCACAGTGGTTTAAGTAACAGAATTTCATGCTTGAGACACCAGAATCCCAAGTTCAAACCCTGGGACCACCATAAACGGAGCAGTGTGCTGGTAAAAATAATATGTGAAAAAGAAAGAATGGGGGGGGGGAGGGAGAGAGAAAGAAAGAAAGGAAGGAAGGAAGGAAGGAAGGAAGGAATAGTTAAGCCAAGAGAATTAGAATTGGGTGTTGAATCAGGAAGATTGTTCTGGGAGGGAAGAGAAGCATATGGAAAGGTCCAATTAGAGACAAGAAAGGCTTTTTCAGCTGCAAGTAATTCAATATGGTTTTGGCATAGCTACTGCCAGGGGAGTAGTGAGAGGAACCAGACCACAGAGTACCTTCTAACTCATGTTGTAGAATCTGACCTTTACTTGAAAGTGCTAGGGAGCCAATGAAGGTAATATGACATTTAAATGCCACTGTTAATTGCACTAGAAGGGTGGGTTGGAGAGGCTAACCGAGAGGCGTGTTTCGGGCACTAGTCAGAGGTAGGATAAGGGCAACTGAGTAGAAAACTGGTAGAATATGAGAGGCTGACTGCTTGTCAGAATCACCAAATGGCTTGGTGATTGAGTGGGTAGGACTTGGGGACAAAGGAAAATAATGGAAATAATGTGAAGGTCAATATGTCTGAGCTGGACATTTTAGGAGATAAACAGAACTTTTTCATAAATAAGGAAAAGAACAATAGATTTGCAAGAAAAGGAGATGAACATTAAGGATGTGTCAGAGGCATTAAAGACATCACAGTATTATAAATGAACTTTAGGTCCTTAGAAATAGCACAAAGCTTCATCTGAGAAGTCTCTCTCTCTCTCCATCTCTCTCTCTCTCTCTCTCTCTCCCCCTCCCTCTCCCTCTTCCTCTCCCTCTCCCTCTCCCCCTCCCCCTCCCTCCCTCTCATACCCCTTGGCTCTGTCCCCATGACTCTGAAATGTTGTCATCAAAGACACTGGGAATGATCAGTCAGGAATTTGACTGCTAGATAAAAACCTATCTCTTAAAAATGACTAACGTTAGGGACCGAGTAGTAGTGGCACACTCAGTTAAGCACACATAGTACTAAGCACAAGGACCCGCACAAGGATCCTGGTTCGAGCCCCTGCTCCCTACTTGCAGAGGGGTCGCTTCACAAGTGGTGAGGCAGGTCTGCAGGTTTCTATCTTTCTCTCTCCATCTCTACTTCCCTCTTCCCTCTCATCTTCTCCCTGTCCTAGCTAATAAAATAGAAAAAAAAAAAGGCCACCAGGAGAAGTAGATTTGTAGTGTAGGCACTGAGCCCCAGCAATAACCCTGGAGGCAATAAAAAAATACTAATGTCCAAAGAATTGGATCAGCTTCTCTACAAAACCCTGATTTTGATCCCTTATTACACACATTCATACAGAGTGGGGGGAAAAAGAAATCTCTCCTCCTCAGCTAATCTTTCTAAACAGAGACTTCCATTTATAGGACTGAAGGGAACTTATCTGGAGTTCAACAGTGGGAACACTGTACACAGAATGGAGATCTCTTTGGTCTTTTTTCCATCTTCATTGTTCCTTGGGGATGAAGACACAGACATGGCCTGACTACTGTAAAGGGACTTGCTTTATTCCACAATAGCAGATGGGGGTGACTCCTTTCTCAGCAACATTCTAGCGTCTTAAATGCTTGTGGAAACACTCTCCTTGGTGCTTAAAACTCACTCCCACCAAACACCCACCAGGGTGTCCATGGGAAAATTATCCCCATGCCATCTACCAGATGTGTTTCTAGCAGAGGAGAAAAAGTGTAGGCAAATATCCCCCAAGTGGTGAGAATCTTAACAAGGATAGTAAATCCCTTAACATTCAGATCCAGCACTAACCACCTCCATAAAGTAAATGTAAAAACAGCAGAAATAATAATAAAAAGAAGATATTTATGGAGGCAGTATAGCAGAGGTAATAGTAAAGAGATTCACTTCCTCTTATCAGCCACCGCTAAGCACCATGGGTCTGAATAGCTGGCAGCCTTCCATCCTCATAAACTCCAAGCCCTGGAATGTTTGCAGCTACCAGGCCTCCCATTTCTCCAAGCCTTGCATCCCCCTCAGAAAGGTGACATGACCAGCAGACACACATCGCATAACGACAAAAAAGGGAAGGTTGGTGTCTTCCACCAAAGTCAAGGACTCTGGGGTGAGGGGGAGGGCTCAGGTCCTGGAACATGATGGCGGAGGAGGGCTTAGGTGAGGGATAAGATTTTTATGTGGAAAACTGAGAAATGTTACACATGTACCAACTACTGCATTTTACTATTGACTGTAACACCCACCCCCCCAAATAAAAAAGAAGAACAAGAAAAGAAAGTCGGGAGTCTGGCAGTGGCGCAGTGGATTAAGCACACATGGCGCCAAGCGCAAGGACCAGCGTAAGGATCCCGGTTTGAGCCCCCGGCTCCCCACCTGCAGGGGAGTCGCTTCACAGGCGGTGAAGCAGGTCTGCAGGTGTCTGTCTTTCTCTCCCCCTCTGTCTTCCCCTCCTCTCTCCATTTCTCTCTGTCCTATCCAACAACAATGACATCAATAACCACAGCAATGGTAAACAACAAGGGCAACAAAAGAGAAAATAAATAAACATAAAATTTTTTTTAAAAAAATGAATCTTAAGAAAAAAAAAGCGGAAGTCACATGCTATCCTTCTAAAGCAGAAAGTAACGCAAAGTGTGTGCCTGTTTTTAAGCTTCCACTTCCTTAATGAGCAAACCTCTCAGAGTTGCTGTCAGGGTGGCTGGAGCATCATCATCAGGACAGACATCCTCTGAATGACAAGGGTAGCCAGAGGTTTGGTCCTGTGAGTGTTGTCAGAAAAGCTGCAGTGGATTCTGAACAAAACTCCGGAGAACAGTCAATGTTGAGGCTAATAGAGAGCTGAGAGAAGTGGGGGGAGAAATAACAACAATGCCTTGTGTTTAAATTACACCATTTGTTCTCCATTTCAAAGCCCTGCACACACAGATTAAATAACCAGCGCTAATGCGGGGGGGGGGGGGGAGCAGTACCCTCGCCCATTTCACAGATAGAGGGAGAGGTTCTCGGAGGGCGGCTGGGACCTCAGTGGAGCTATAAATAGAACCCCTTTTGTTTTTCTAGCCAGCAAGGGTTTCCTCCCTTAGAAATCGGGGGTGGAGGCAAAGCCTCAGACTGGAACAGAAGCAACAGAAGCTGAGTCTTTCCTCTATTTTTCTTTCTTTTCTTTCTTTCTTTCTTTCTTTCTTTCTTTCTTTCTTTCTTCCTTTCTTTCTTTCTTTCTTCCTTTCCTTTCTTCCTTTCTTTCTTTCTCTCTTTCTTTCTTTCTTTCTTTCTCTCTTTCTTTCTTTCTCTCTTTCTTTCTTTCTCTCTCTCTTTCTTTCTTTCTTTCTTTCAGTAAGGGCTAATCCAGGCCTCTCTGACTAGAGGGGTCTTTGGAACAAAAGTTAGAGAAATAGGGTTCCCATATGTTCTTTGTGGACATTTAATATCTCTGGGCAGTCTGAGCAGAGCAAAGTTTACCCCAGACTCCGGGCTTGATGTCTGGCTCTCACAGAGTTGCAGGGGCAGTGTTCTCCTCTAGTTCTTGGTGATCATTCTCCCACACTGAAGAGAATGAAGAGATGAGAAGCAGATGGAGTGCTTTCCGTGTGCTAGTGGCTTAGAAATGCTGAGGGGAAGAATAACTTGAGACAAGATCATCTCTAATCCGGCCCTGGTGCAGTGGGTAATATGCTGTTGTGAAACATGGGCTTCAGAGGGGGAGGGTTCCATTTTAGAAGGATGTCATGTTTTCCCATCAGGCTGATGAAACAGACTTCCTTGGAGGATGCCTGCAAATTTGAAAATAGGAAAGAATTTTGCTTTACTGCTTTACTGCAATTCACTTTTAGGCTAATACTTTTAGTATTCTAAGAAGTAGTGGGGTACAACTCACTTTGTCATCTTTCAATGTAGAGGGGAGAGGTTTTAACTGAATTTCTTAGGTGTCTTTGTCATAAATATTGTCAAATGCTTTTTCAGCATCAATTGATATAACCATGTGATTTTTAGCTTTCCTTTTTGTTGATGTGGTGTGTTAGATTGATTTGAGAATGTTGAATCAACCCTACTTCCCACTTGGTCTAATCCCACTTAGTCTTGGTGGGTTATTCTCTTAATATTTTTGTTACATTTGATTTGTCAAAAGATTGTACTGAGGCTATTTCCATCAATGTTCATCAGGAATATAAGTGATCAGTATCTATTTTTTGACAGTTACAACTCCATTTTTTTATTGTGTTTTGAGCCTTAAAGTAGGGAGTGTCCAATCAGCTGGTTTTTCAGGTTGTATTTTTTAAAAACTTTATTTATTTTTGGATAGAGACAGAGAGAAATTGAGAGGGGAAGGGAAGATAGAGAATGAGAGAAACAGAGAGATGCCTGAAGTTCTACTTCACCACTTCTGAAGTTTTCCCCTTGCAGGTGGGGACCAGAGGCTTGAACTTGGGTCCCTGTGCACTGTAGTGTGACTGCTTTACCAGGTGCACCACCAGCTGGCCCCGATTGTTTTTTTTTTTTTATCATATTTTTCTCTTTTCTTGGTGAGTCTAGCCAAAGATGAATCTATTTTGTTTATTATTTTGAGAAATATCTCTTGACTTTGTTGAGATTTTTACTTTTTTGTGTGTTTTTTTTTTTTGCTTCTATGTAATTTATTTCTTCTCTGATTTTTATTATTTCCCTTCTGATGACGACTGGGTCTCTTTGCTTCTTCTTTTCTAGGTGTTTTGGTTGTATTGTTCGTTCACTTGAGATCTCTCTTTTTTGTTAATGTGGGTCCATATTGCTATGAAATTCTCTCATATGACTGTCTCCACTAAATTTCATAGGGTCTGGTAGTTGGTTTCTTCATTTTGTTTGTTTTTGTCTTTAGATGGAGATAGACAGACAGAAGAAGAAAGAGAAAGCGAGAAAGAGACCATGGCACTGGGGGCTGGGGAATAGCACACTCGAGAGCACAGCAGTGAAATTTCTTTCGATGTAGTGGGGGTTGGACTCAGCCTTGGGGTGCATACATGGTGAAGCAGTGCATTATACAAGTGATCTACTTTGCCAGCCCCTCTTCATCTTTGTGCTACAGATTTTTTTTTTCAGTGACTAAGGTGTTATTCAGAAGCATCTTGATGAATCTTTTTTTCTTTTTTGTGATTTCTTTTTAAAAACTGTTTTTATTTATTAGGGATAGAGACATAAATTGAAAGGTAAAAGGGATAGAGAGGAAGAGAGAGAAAGAAAAAAGTAACCTGCAGCAGTGTGTCACTGCTCATGAATCTTCTCCCCCTACCCAGGTGAGGACTGGGGCTTGAACCTGGGCCCTTGCACAGTATAATGTGTATGTGCTACCAGGTCCAGCACTCCAAAGCCCCTCCTGTAGATGATTTCTAGCCTCATATCATCATGGTCTGAAAAGACATACAATTTTAATTAAGGAGATATACATTAAAAGAGAGGAAAACAGAGACAAAGACCAGAATACTACTCAGCTTTGGCTTATGATGGTGCTAGGAATTGAACCTGGGACCTCAGAGCTTCAAGCAGGAAAGTCTTCTGTCTTCTGCATAATCATTATACTATTTCCACAGGCCTGAGAAGATACTTTGTATGATTTAACTATTTACAAAGATGTCCTTATTTCCCAACATATGGTTAATTCTTGAAACTGCCCTATGTGTGCGTGGGAAGGATTTTGGTGATGGGTCTATCTTCCTGTCGTGTATCCTTTGATCATTATGTCGCTTCCACTTCCATTTTTCTCTCATTACCTTCATGCCTGAAAGTCTATCTTACTTGAAAGCAGAATATGTGTCTTGGGCCTTATTTTCCTGCATTATTGTTTTGGAACACCTTGCTCCGGCCTATCACTTAAAACCTGTCTTTGTCTTTCCCTTAGATGTGTGTTTCATGGAGATAAAAATGGCAAAAAATGGATAGATTCTTGTCTTTTAATCTATCCAGTTTCTTTTTTAAAAGATTTTTAATTTTTTAAATATTTATTTTTTCCCCTTTTGTTGCCCTTGTTTTTTTATTGTTGTTGTAGTTATTGTTGTTGTTATTGATGTCATCTTTGATAGGACAGAGAGAAATGGAGAGAGGAGGAGAAGACAGACAGGGGCAGAGAAGGATAGACACCTGCAGACCTCCTTCACAGTCTGTAAATCGATTCCCCTGTAGTTGGGGAGCCAGGGGCTCGAACTGGCTTTGTGCCACGTGCGCTTAACCTGCTGCGCTACTGCCTGACTCCCCATCCAGTGTCTTTTTATTGATGAATTCAAACCATTCAACTGTAGGGTAATTATTGATATAAAAATGAAGCTTATAAAAGGCAAACCTACATTTGCTTCAAGTTCTTAGTCACGACTTCAAGAAATACATAATGTTCTTTGCGTGTAGTATTAAGTCATGTTTAGAGTTCAATGCCAGGCTAAAGAGTTTCTATGACCTCAAAGAATTGAAAATTACAGCCCTGCCAGAATCCAAATAACTTTTTGTAGAAATAGAAAGATCCATTCTAAAATCAATAACTTGGATTCACCTGCATATCAGATTTCAGGCTCAGGGGAAAAAAAAAAACTAGTATAGCCACAGGCCCTTTAGAATATAACTAAAATATGCCTACTAGCTATCTACAAAATGAAGATCCCCCCCAACTCTTCATCTGCACTATTCTAGCCTTCAGATTCATAATTAGTCAACAACTTATTTGGCTTATATGTTAACTCTCTTTTCAGCCACGAGGTTACAGATACTACCACGATGCCAACCAGACTTCCCTGGACAGACAACCCCACCAATGTGTCCTGGAGTTCCGATTCCCCAAAACCCCACCCCACTAGGGAAAGAAAAAGACAGGCTGGGAGTATGGATCGACCTGTCAATGCCCATGTTCAGTGGGGAACAATTAGAAACCAGAGCTCCCACCTTCTGCACCCCACAATGACCTTGGGCCCATACTCCCAGAGGGTTAAAGAATAGGAAAGCTATAAAGGGAGGGGATGGGATACAGAGTTCTTGTGGTAGGAGTTGTGTGGAGTTGTATCCCTCTTATCCTATGATTTTGTCAGTGTTTCCTTTTTATAAATAAAATAAGTAAAAAATCAATATAAAATTTTATGTGACTCTGAACAACCAATCTTTTAAAAGAACACTGTTGGAAGTTTTGTAATTTTTTATTTTAAAACCTATTACAATGCTTCAATACTCAAAACAGTGTGGTACTAGCAGAAAGGATGGGGACAACAGTGATTATGCCCCATAAATGGGGTCAAATGACTTTCTCTCTCTCCCTCCCTCTCTCTCTCTCATTCTCTCTTTTGATCCTTCCTTCTTTCTTTCCTTCCTCCCTCCCTCCCTTCTTTTCTTTCTTTCTTCCTATCTTTATTTCTCTCTTTATTTATTTTTGACACTGGGGTTAATGCTGAGGCTCACTGAGTGGTCATTTCTTTATTATTTTTTTCCTTTGATTGATAAGACAGAGACCAATTGGGGGGAAGAGAGAGAGAGAGAGAGAGAGAGGGAGAGAGAGAGAGACCTGCAGCTATGCTACACCACTCATGAAGTGTCCCCCCTGCAGATGGGGGTGGGGGTGGGGACTCAAAGCCAGGTCCTTGCACATGGTAATGTGTGTGTTTAAACACCTGGCCTCTCAAATGACTCCTCCAGGAGGTGTCATTCACAGGAAGGAGGACAATCTTTTCAATAAGTGGTGTCAAGTAAAGTACATACACACATCTATTTAACTATTTGACTGTTACCTTACTGCTTTATGTACAATGTGATTTCATAGTGTCGCAAAGACCTAAACATAAGCTGAGAAATTATACCCATGTATCAACAGATGTATGGTAAATACTTAACCTCCCAATAAAGTAATAATAAAGACTTAAAACGATAATAATGACTTAAAACTATACATTTTAGGAGAGAATATGGGGGAAGCCATCAACTTCTTGAATTTCACAATAATTTTCTGAATATGAAAAACAAAAGCACCATCAACAAGCATTCAAATAGGTAAACAAGACAACAAAATTATAACATCTGTGTGTAAAAGGATAAAATCAACAGAGTATAAAGACAACTTACAGAATGGAAAGAGACATTTGCAAATCGCATATCTGATGAAGAACTAATGCCTAGAATGTATAAAGGATGCCTAGTATTCCTGGGAGTATGGATCGACTTGTCAACGCCCATGTTCAGCGGGGAAGCAATTACAGAAGCCAGACCTTCCACCTTCTGCATCCCACAATGACCCTGGGTCCATACTCCCAGAGGGATAAAGAATAGGAAAAGCTATCAGGGGAGGGGATGGGATAGGGAGTTCTGGTGGTGGGAATTGTGTGGAGTTGTACCCCTCTTATCCTATGGTTTTGTTAATGCTTCCTTTTTATAAATAAAATAATAAAAAAGAAAAAAAAAAGAATGCCTAACATTCAATAGTAGTAGCCTGATTAAAATATGAGCAAAGAACTTGCATAGACATTTCTTGGAGGCTCTTGCCGGGCTGGCTTGCTTGACAGCGGGTAACAGAGACGTGGAGACAACGGCTGGGCAGGGAAGCTGTATTTCTTTATTCAAGAACAACGATTCACAAACTAAGACAAACTAATCACCAAACAGAACTCAGCTGTCTCTTTGCAGCGGCACAAGCACTCCCTCTTACTCTGTAACTCGGGAACTCTCCAACTCTGGAACTCTGGAACTCTCATACTGGGGAACCCTCTGAAACTCTGGCACACTGGAACTCTCTCTTACTCTGTAACCCTGAAACTCTCGAACCCAGGAACTCAGGAACCCTCTCTCTGGCACTCTCGAACTCAGGAACCCTCTCTCGGGGTTCCTTGGGGCGGGGCCAAGCAGGCCCGCGAAATTAACTGGACTGATCCAATTCTCTTGGCGGGGGAGGGTTAGAACAAACCAATGTAAAGCATACGACAAATATATATCCAATAGACATATGCAGAGACGTATAATATTACTGATCACAAGCAAAATGCAAACCTAAACCCCATGAAGTGCCACGTTGCATCCACTAAAATGCCAGTTCTCAAGTGGAGGCTGTAGTAGGCATTTTAATTGGGTCCAAGATGGCATCTCATGGAGTTTGGATCTGCTGCTAATTAGAATGTAAAATAGGAAAGCATTATGAAAATCTATAGAGTCGTTTCTTTTAAAAGTAAACAGAATTAGGGAGTCAGGAGGTGGCGCAGCGGGTTAAGTGCACGTGACGCAAAGGCAGGGACCACCATAAGGATCCCGGTTGGAGCCCCCGGCTCCCCTCCTGCAGGGGAGTCGCTTCACAAGTGGTGAAGCAGGTCTGCACGTGTCTGACTTTCTCTCCCCCTCTGTCTTCCCCTCCTCTCTCCATTTCTCTCTGTCCTATCCAGCAACAACAACATCAATAAACACAACAATGTTAAACAACAAGGGCAACAAAAAGGAAAATAAATTTTTAAAAAAGAAAGTAAACAGAATTATCACATGAACCAGCAATTCCCCTCTCAAATATTCAAAAGAACTGAAGACAGAATATTGAAGAGATCTTTATGAACCTGTGTTTGTGGCATTATTCACAACACTGACAAAGTAGAAGCAACACCTAGGTGTCTACTAGCAAAGTGTAGTATAAACAAACAATGGATTATCACTCAGCTTTAAAAATGACGATCCATGAATGAACCTGGGAGGACTTTACGTTAGGTGGAATAAACCATTCTCAGAAAGAGCAGTAGTAAATAATTCCATTTTTATTTACAATGGTCAAATTTGTAAAGATAGAAACTGTTAATAGAGTCATATCTGTGAGTAAGGAGCTGCTGTTACTGAGAATTGTTGTTTAATGGACATAGAAGCTCAATTTGGGACAAATTGCAAAGAGCAAAGTCCTGGGCACTCACTGCACAACAATCTGAATGTAATTAATGCTATCCTACCAAAAATGTCAAAATTAAGTTGTTCAACTTTAAGTCTATTTCACCACAACTAACCCCCGTCCAATCAATCTATTAAGGGAAATAAGATAGTTACAAGATAATTGTTGTCACATGAGGATGGTTTAATGAAAATTAGTAAAATATGTAAAGAACTAGAAAACAAAAGCAACTTTGTTGCTAGAAACTAGACTTAGGATCAGGAAATTTTGATTCCTGCCTTGACGTGGGTTACTGTGTAGCCTAGTTTGCTTTAGCAGCTAGATCAGTGAGAACCAGAACCACACAAGGACTTGGAGTATTTTTAAAGGACAGGATTGTTATTAATGACACTGTTGTAATTACATTATTAAAACATTGAACTATTGAAATGAACCCTTTTCCCTGACAAATTTTAGGCAGAAAACAGATGGTAGAGAAGCTCTCCTGTCAGCTCAGATTAACACCCTACTAGAAGAATGAGGGCAAACCTGAAAAATGTAGTCATTTACTTAAAAGCAATTTTAAAAGCAAAAAAAAAAAAGGCCCATAATAACAGTAAATTTGTGACACAGACTTTACTTGCTATTAGGAATGAATTTCGATAGGTGTAGTAGAGTCTTACACCCTGAATCAAAGCTAATTTGAGTTTGGATGGTTCTCTTTTTCACATGGTATATTTAACTCGTATCAAATGGATACCTGGACAAATGAATACCACCTACATGTGCACAGTAAATTAAGCCACAGTCATTTTCTCCCTTTAGGGATTTTGTGTGGGGAACAGCATTATTATACAGGGATGTTTTTTTTTTTTCCTTTCAGAAATGGGTCCCTGTCAGAGACTTCCATCGACCTGAGTGATTAACATAGTATAAAAGGAGAAATGTAGTCCTGTTACCCACATGCTCTCTCTGAGCCCTGTTAACTGGACTCCTGTGTGCCCCTGTGTGATGGGCTTGTTGCTAGGTAACAACTTGGAAACCTTTCCTCAGGCCTGCTTATGTTCCCACTAAAGCCCCAGCTTCTGCAGTCTGGAAACTGTTTCCATTACTCATTGTCTCTGTCGCTTTTCCTCCCATTTGTTTTTGTTTACAGATTCCGATTTAACAAATGAGTTCATACATCTTCAGCTGTGTCGACCGAAGACCCCACTGTAGAGGCCCTGGTTCACTCCAGCAGGTGAATTAATAAAGACATTTGGTTACTGGTATTTGTCTCTACTTCACACAGAAAGAGGTATTAGGAAAAGCATGTAGCCACATGAAAATATTCTGTAACCATCAACGCTGTTTAAACACTGGGTTAAGTGAATAAATATATAAATAAATAATTTCAAACCATAGCTCTTTGGGGGCAAGTGGAGAATTTTTTAAATTTACATATTTATTTATTTTAAAATATTTATTTATTTCTTCCTTTTTGTTGCCCTTGTTGTTTTATTGTTGTAGTTATTATTGTTGTTGATGTCGTCATTGTTGGATAGGCTAGAGAGAAATGGAGAGATGAGGAGGCGATAAAGAGTTAGAGAGAAAGACAGACACCTGCAGACCTGCTTCACCACCTGTGAAGCGACTCCCCTGCCAGGGGCTTGAACTGGTATCTTTACGCTGGTCCTTGCGCTTTGCACAACCTGCTCTTAACCCATTGCGCTACCGCCCAACTCCCCTACATACTTATTTATTTTACTGCCACCAGAGTTTTCACTAGGGCTCAATGCCAGCACTACAGGTCCACTTCTCCTTGTGGCCATTTTTTCTTTTGTTTATTTGGTTATTTTTCTATTATACTTGATAGGACAGAGAGAAAATGAGAGAGGAAGGGGAAGATAGAGAAGGAGAGAGACAGAGAGACACCTGCAGACCTGCTTCATGGCTCATGAAGCGCCCCCCCCCCACAAACACACACAGGTGAGGAATGGGGGACTCAAACCCAGGTCCTTGTGCTTGATAATATGTGGGCTTTGCCAGGTGCACCACCATCCAGCCCCCTCATGTGGAGAAATTTGAAGATGAACCAGGCATTGGAGAGCACTAAGAAAAACTGTCAATATGCTAGTTGAGGAAATTACATTGTCATTATATGTAAAAATGCCATTTTTAAAGATTATGCTTAAGGTACATAGTGCCACAACATTTAATCACTCCAAGCTGGTTTTACCAAAATAGAAGGAGAAGCAAGTTTAACAAAGTATTGAGCAGTCAATTTTCAGATCTGGATGATATATCAATGTCCAATTCTCTGTTCTTTGTTAAAGAGGAGTTTATTTTCTTCTGCTCCTCTCTGTTTATTTATTTGTTTGTTTGCTGGGGAATTATGCAGATGCAGTCTTTGCCCTTAGGTTTTGCCACTTCCTGCGATATTCTCAGGTGCTTTCCCCAACCAATCCTGTCCCGACACATCACTCATGGTTGTTGCCCTATAAAGCCCTCCCACTTCCGCTCCTTCTCTCTCTCCTCTCCCTCTCCCTCTCCCTCTCCCTCTCCCTCTCCCTCTCCCTCTCCCTCTCCCTCTCCCTCTCCCTCTCCCTCTCCCTCTCTTCCCAGAGCCCTATCCCACTATGAAAAAAGAAACAGATTAGAAGTATGGATCACACCTTCCGATGTCCATATTCAATGGAAAAGCAATTACAGAAGCCAAACCTTCTACCTTTGCAAGTCTGCAGGTGTCTATCTTTCTCTCATCTCCTCTCTGTCTTCCCCTCCTCACTCTATTTCTCTCTGTCCTATCGAACAACAACAGCTAGGACAACAATAATAACTACAATAAGCACAACAACAAGAGCAACAAAATGGGAAAAATGGTCTCCAGGACCAGTGGATTTCTAGTACAGACCCAAGCCCCAACAATAACCCTGGAGGCCAAAAAAAAAAAGGAGAAAAAACTTTAAATGTAAATTTTTAGGTAAAACTAAAAAAAAAAAATCTGTATATATGATCAAAGGTACAGGAGGAAGAACCTATTAGTAGGCAAGGGAGTGTCTTGTGTAGCCTTAGTTAGAGTACACAGGGCTCAGACTTAGTAATGGGAGGAGGGGAAAGGAGGGAGCCTATGTGCACAGACACCAGTAATTGTGAAGGTGTGGAGGTGGGACCACACAGAATTCATTTTGAGATTGGCTTCTGTTTATTCAGTGCAATGGTGCCTTGCTTGAAGTTGTGCAGTACAATCTGAATCAACTGAAGTGAAAAAGCTTAACCCTTGAGCACTGGGGTGATAGCATAAGTTATGCAAAAAAGTTTTCATATCTGAGGCTCTGAAGTCCCAGGTTCAATCCCCAGCACCACTATAAACCAGAGCTGAGTAGTGCTACTGATCTTTCTCATAAAATAATAATAATAATAATAATAATAATAATAAATCTTACCCTCTTTACTCTTGGGGTAGCTTTGTAAAAGAAGAAAATGTGTGATCCTAATTAAATTGCTTATTTTATCTTGTTGAAAGATAAGCTGAACTTAGTGAATATAAGTAGTTGAACTAAACGAATATAACAACAGTAAAGATTTTAATGTTTCTTCTGATCAGGAAAAAGACACTTTTTAGTGAATTCTAAAGGCCTAGGGAAGGGGGTTGGAGTCAGTATGTGACTGCATCTGGAAAGGGTTAAGAGCCTCCAAGGGAGTGTCTAAGAAAGCGGTTTGGAAGACAGAGGTGTGCATGCATATAGGCTGTCTGCACTTAATGTGCTTGCTTAACCTCACAAATCCCTGAGAGAGCACAGTCTTGGGAATTACGTTCCAAGAACCAGGATGCCTTTATTCAGGCAGCTTATTCTCTTGACCTTGTAGTTGTTATGTGCCAGTTACAGTGACATGTCCTCTGGCCTCCTCTTATAAATAAAGGCAATTTACTCATCAGCTGTCAAACACTGCCTGAAGACACGTATTTTTTCAATTCCTTTTATTTTTCTCATGTTCACAACTGAATCCTCTGAGTAGGTAGAGGAATCTTAAAGACATGATGGAATTCAGAACCTGATGGGAATCATAATGTCATATTATATAACATTATATACAAGACCCATTTCAGGCTCCCATTATATACAAGACCTATTGCAGGCTTGCTCCTAGTTCTGCCTGTCTCCCCAGATCCATTGAGAGATGGAAGTCAAGAGTGGCCCCCACAGGTCCCTGAGCAGCTCAGAGTGTTGAGGGTGACGTGTGCAGGGAGACAAACACCCAGTCAGCCCCGGGAAAAGCCTCAGAGGGTGATTTATTTATTTGAGAGAGAAAGCAAGTACATATACCCATTGCCCAGGTAGAAGGTTAAGGTCATCATTAACCCAAGCACAGAGCAAGACAATGCACAGCCGCATGTTGACCTATAAACTATTAGATCACAAATGAAGAATTACCATACAAGGTTTGATCACAAGCTTCACAATGCTTATTTCCTGGGGGGTAAATTACAGGCACTTCTGAGGAAGGGGGAGGAGGAAGGGGGTAATTGAGCAAAAACATATGTGGTGGCTTTCAAGTTAGGCCAAACACAATGTACAGTAATTCACGGCCTTTGTTTTAAGGGGAGAGGAGAGGCATGTGTAGAAAGGTAGCCCCCTGCCCCTGAAAAGTGCATATTTAGCAAAGTCTTGAGGAATGAACTGGAATGAATATGTGGAAGTGTTATTTAATGGCATAGCGTACTAGAAATCTGAAGGCCTGTAGCAGATTTAAAATTCCGACTTGTTAAAACTTTTTAAAGGATTGTGAAATTCTCAAAATGCACATGAATCAAGTTTTAATATACTGGATAATGGGTGGATGAGGCTGTCCATTGTACCATTTCTTTCTTTGAATTCTTAGGCATGGTTTGGCAGTGCAAGAACTCCGTAACAAATTCAATAAAATAAATACACACACACACACACACACACACACACACACACACACACACACACACACAAAGGTAGTCCCCTTTCCAGAGAAGCCATCCATCATTAGTTCAAAAGGCCAGGGGGACTAGCCCTCATCTAGACCTGAAGGGAGAGTTGGGGGTCAACCCACTTGAACCTCATGGAAACAATAGCCTCGATTTCCCAGGACAGTGGACCCTATTCTCCAACAGACCCGTGTCTGAGAGTAGACTGCAAAGTGCTACTGTGAGGCCATCCACACACCCATGTTGCTACAGGACAAAGGAACTATGGGCTTGTGGGCCATGGCTCTGCCTGCTGATTCTCTGGAGGTTGCCCTGGCAGCTGGGCTTCCTCAGCACTGTGCTACAAACACCTACTCCTGGTTCTACAGGCAGTAATGAGGGCAACAGTGCCTTTTACCCCCTTCACACGTTCTTCCTACTGCTGCCAAGAACTTGCCTGCTTTTCAGCTGACCTATGACCATTATTGATCTCCCTGGTGCAAACATTTGGCACCCAAATTCTAACTGATTCACTCAAATTTAAAAGTTCTTAACCTTTGTAGCCCAGGGTATATATAGTGTATAGATTAGATAGATAGATAGATAGATAGATGATAAATAGATGATAGATACGATAGATGATGGGTTAGCCAGGTGATAGATAGATATATAGGATAGACAGGATAAGTAAATGAAAGACAGACAGACAGACAGACAGAATAAATAAATGATAGGATAAATAGATAGATAGACAGATAGATGGACAGACGGACAGACAGACGGATGGGGTAGGGTAGGATAGGGTAGGATAGGATAGGGTAGGGTAGGGTAGGGTAGGGTAGGGTAGGGTAGGGTAGGATTCTTCTTCTTCTAGCGTTTGCCCTTCTTCCGCAGCCAGTCAAAAGCGTCATGTTGAGCCTGATGTAAAGTTTCTAGACCTCCTTTGAATCTGGAGAGGTGGCAGTCGTTGACTATGTGGTCATAGTCTGTCTGGAGCCGCAGGGGCAGTTCGGGTCGTCTCTGGCTCCCCAGCGATGGAACATAGCGGCGCACCGGCCATGGCCTGTTCCATAGCGATTGAGGAGGGCCCAATCATAACGTGCTAGGTCAAAGCCGGGTTGACGCTTGCAGGGGTCTGTGATGAGGTATTTGTTCTTTACCTCAGTTGATTGCCAACTCTGTTTCCAAGAGTCTGGAACAGAGAAGTTCAGTGTAGGCGTAGGGGACCAGATTGGGTGACGAGACGTCAAGCGTTGGACAGGGTGGGCGAAGATATCCGCGTATATTGGCAGGTCCGGTCGAACGTAGACGTGGGAAATGAACTTAGATGATACAGCTTGATGATACGAGAATCCAGCATGAAGCCCAGCCAGTCTATCTTGGCGTTACTCTCGATCACACCCTGTCATTTCACGAACATCTCATAAAAACTGCAGCAAAGGTGGGCGCGAGGAATAACATCATTGCAAGACTGGCCAGCTCATCATTGGGCGCGAGCGCTTCCACACTACGATCATCATCTCTGGCATTATGCTATTCCTCTGCAGAATACTGTGCCCCAGTATGGTTCCGTAGCCCCCATGTCCACTTGATTGATTCCAAATTATATTCCTCCATGAGGATAATTTCTGGAACCATCCGTTCCACCCCGGTTCCATGGCTGCCAGTTCTTAGCAACATCGCCCCGCCAGATATTCATCAGGATGCGGCATCATAGGATAGGATAGGATAGGATAGGATAGGATAGGATAGGATAGGATAGGATAGGATAGGATAAGTAGATGACAGATAGATAGATAGATAGATAGATAGACAGACAGATGATAGATGATAGGATAGCTATATAGCTAGATAGGATAAGTAGATGACAGATAGATGGACAGATAGATGATAGATGGATAGATGGATGGATATAGTACACATTATAGTGGTAGAGCTCTGAGATTGCGGGCATGAGGTCTGAAGTTTGACCCCCAGTCCTACATATGCCAGAGGGCTGCTCTGGCATCTTTTTCTTCTCCCTCTCTATATCTCTTGTGAAATAAAAGAAATATTGTAAATAAATAAACAGCTAAAGTCATTTAACCTTTAATTAACCCAACTCACTCCCCTGGGTCATGCCTAATCTCCTGCAGATACAAGCCTTCATTAGCCCTTCTATCTAGCCACCAGAAGATTTTATTTATGTAGAAGTCCCCTGTGCTATCTTTAATGCTAGTCACAGCTCTCTTTTTCTTTCTTTCTTTTTTTTCTAGGCCTCCATCTAGTGAAGAATGAAAGAAAAGAAAGCTCCCACATCTGGCATTCTCTAAGTTCTAACTGATGTAAACCATGGGCTGACTTTACCTTTTGTCCTTCTTCCCAAAGAAATAAAATCTTCAATGTAGGGTTGGTGCTGAGAGAAGGGGGGTTGTTAGTGTTTACCACAGAAATAGACAGCACCACTTCCTTTTCAAGTCTGGAATGCAGATTAATCCTTATTCAGGCACAGTAACTCTTGATTTATGTCACTAATAAGTATGTGCTTTGTGTTGCAGCCAGTGTGAACTGCTCAGAATACGTGATGCACTGGTTGTAAATTGATAATCATGTGTAGTAGATCATGGAGAGCTCAGAAGAAGAAGACAACAATGTGAATCAAACTCACACTAGATGGCCTGGCTCCAGAATGCAAATGGAAGCTTGAGCGGTCAGGTCAGCTTGGCATGCTCCAAACTATCCAGCCCATCATTTACACCCATGTCTTGATTTTACTATAAGACTGTGCACACCCTCTCTCACTTTGTCCTATGTCTTGCTTATGCGTCATATTACACTCTAAGAACTCTGACTTTGCAAATAAAATGATCCACTTGCCTTATGGGGAGATGAAAGTCCTAATGCATTATGAGGTAAACTTCTAAGACAACACGAATAAACTTGGATTCCTACAGAAGGGGATGACTTTTACCCCCAGCATTTTCAGGAAAGAGGGTATCCTTGCCACACAGTGCCACAGAGCTCAGACACAAAGACACTATTCTCTTCTTCCAAGCTCCTCTCCCACTACTTCACTTGCTTTCTTTCACTAGTCAACATTTCACAGAAATATATGGAGCTGAAGATTTAATATTGCTAATTGCTTCATTGTGCTGTTTTTTTTTTTTTTTTTTTTTTCCAGACAGCATTGGTGATAGTCCTTGAAAAAGAACACAAATTGCTCAACAATTTGTTTGGCTTCGTATGTTAACTCTCTTTTCAGTCACCAGGTTCCAGATGTCATCAGGATGCCGGCCAGGCTTCCCTGGACTGAAGACCCCACCAATGTGTCCTGGAGCTCAGCTTCCCCAGAGACCCACCCTACTAGGGAAAGAGAGAGGCAGACTGGGAGTATGGACCGACCAGTCAACAGTCAACACCCATGTTCAGTGGGGAAGCAATTACAGAAGCCAGACCTTCTACCTTCTGCAACCCACAATGACCCTGGGTCCATGCTCCCAGAGGGATGGAGAAGGGGAAAGCTATCAGGGGAGGGGGTGGGATATGGAGATTGGGTGGTGGGAATTGTGTGGAGTTGTACCCCTCCTACCCTTTGGTTTTGTTAATTAATCCTTTCTTAAATAAAAAAAAAAAAAAGAAAAAGAACACAATTAATGGAAATCTACAAGAAACATTAATGAGGTTGAAATGCCATTACACCCATTTTGGAATTCTGAGAACCCCTTCAAACTGCAGTTTATTTCTGACAGAAAAATAATTGAATTCTTGCACAATGAATGGCATGAGATGGGCACTTGTGGAACTGGAGAAACTAAAGTTTATCAACCGTGATCCTAGAAGACATTGCACCCTTGAATCTGCAAGATTGCTAGTCTACTGAAAGTGATTTTTTTACAGCTTGTATCAATAATTGTTTTCCCCCAGAAAACAGAAAAAAAAAAAAAAACCTGACTATGGTTTTACACTGTGCACTCAGTACAGATGATTACACTTTCTCTAAATTTTTGAATCGTGATACAGAAAGTCTGACTGGCAGCAAATCTGGCACCTGAGACTGCAGACTCTGGAATGAATTGGGAAAGGTGTGTCTCACTGACAGAACATTGCCTTTTCATTCCATCCTAGGAGATAAACATAGGACATAATATGGTTCACTAATTGTTTTTTTTTAAGAAAGTTAAATATACACTTTAGTACATACCTTTGTAAAAGCACTTTATTTAGCTGGACCTATATGTACTCACAAACAATTTTTAAATGCTTAAACTTTTAAAGAAATTATGCCATAAGCAAATTGTATCAGCAAGAACTCATATAGGACATGGTTAGATAAATTATTGCCAGAAAGATTCTTTGAAAGAAAAGGAGTAACAGAGAAAGGCCAGGCAATGGTGTACCTGGTTGAACACACACATTATCATGCTAAGGACCCAGGTTTGAGCCCCCATATCCCACTGTAGGGGGAAGCTTCACAAGCAGTAAAGTAGGATGTATCTGTCTATCTCTCGAGCTCTACCTCTAGCTCACCTTCCACTCTCAATTTATCTCTGTCCTATCAAATAAAATAGAAAGGAAAATTGGCTGCAAGGAAAAGTGAATTTATAGTGCTGGCACCAATCTCTAGCAGTAACCCTGGTGGCAATAACAACGACAAGAACAACAAAATGGTAACAAAGAAACAAAAATGTCAAGCTCTTTTCATAAGCACACAAAATGAATCTCTGTGCCCTCTCTAGACAAACCTCTCCACTTTTATCTGCTTGCTCTTTGCTCAACAAAGCATCTAAAGAGTCCAGGCTATACAACAACAACAACAATAATAACTATAACAATAAAACAACAAGGGCAACAAAAGGGAAAAAATAAATAAAATAAATAAAAATTAAAAAAAAATAGAGTCCAGGGTGCTGCTTGGCACATGTAAGGTATTCCATATGTGTTCACGGAGAAGATTGGGGAAAAGGTGAAGAAGAAAGACAGAGGTAAAGGAAAAGAAGAAAGAAGAAGGGGGAAAGGGACAGGATAGAAGGAAGGGAGGGAGGGAGGGAGGGAGGGAGGGGGAAAGAAGAGAAGAGGAGAAGAAAAGGGAAGGGGAGGGGAGGGGAGGGGAGTGGGAGAGAAGGGGAAGGGAGGGGAGGGAAAAGAAAAGGAAATAAAGTAGCATCACTGTGCTACTATGTACAGTGGCTGTTTTTGTGTTTACACTCTCACATATGCACTGTGGAGACACTGTCCATCTGAGACCACACACGGGCTTAGAAACGTTTCTGTCTTTCCCTGTGCAAATCTTGCAGGGATCCAGCTACCAGAATTGTGCTCCTGGCGTTTCCGAGCCCTTTTCATTGTGCCACTTTGGGTTGGGACAGAAAATACAAGACTTGTACCCCTTTGTATCAAACCTGGTGTCCCTGAGACTCTGAAAGACAAAAGATGTATAGACATGACATGACTTCTCACCAAGAGAGTCATGTTGAGGCCTTAGGGGAGGTCTTACTAGAAAATGTCAGGCAACAGAGAAGCAGTGATTTTCTCTACTTGGAAAAGGCTGACTCAAGAATTATTTGGAACTAAAGGCAGAAAATACGTCTTCTAAGGGCAAAATCATTTCATAGGATCTGGTAAACAAATTTTGCGATAGCACTTTAATAGGAAGGTAAATATCCCACTTTCTGGGAAGATTTGCTGTGAACTGAAGACGTGTACTAATGTATGAGCTAGGGACCTTGAGAGGGTGAGTGAAACATTTTGTCTTCATCAGTTTTTACGAGTCAAGGTTGAAAAATTGAATTCATTTTCTGGCTTTATAAATATTGAAATGCGGTTTTTAAATAGTTCCTGAGTTCTCCTTTATCTTCACTCGCTCCATCTGGGGTGTGTGTGTGTGTGTGTGTGTGTGTGTGTGTGTGTGTGTCCACATCCAAATACTGCTGGTTTCTTCTGGGAAGCCCAAAATGATGGAGGGAGCACAAACAACACACAAAAGAACAGTTTCTAGGAGAGTGAGGCCATAGGCACAAAGGTCTTACAATGGAATCTGGCCTCAAGTCAGGGAGCAAATAGACTTAGGATTTCAGAGGGGTCTTAGTTAGCCTCAAGGTTTTCTGCATGTACTTGTTTGATGACTCTAATGAAGGTTGTCAAAGGGACAGTAATTGTCCTTTACTTGATATATAGTTTTTCCCAGTTATCTCTTGGCCAGTTATATAGTGTTTCTTCTAAAATTTATCGAGGGGTAACAATAATGCTGACGATCTGTCAGAAAAGATTTAAAAAGAAGAGTTTATCTTTCTTTCTTTAGTATAGTTGCTTAAGTAAATAGAGTGATTGAGGGAAATGAAGTAAGTGGTAGGAGAGAAGGCTGTTTAGGCCTAAGTAGTAAATAAGTGGTGGAGCAGGGCTGCAGGTGTCTCTCTGTCTCTCTCCCTCTCTCTATCTCCCCCTTTCCTCTTGATTTCTGGCTGTCTCTATTCAATAAATAAAGATTTTGAAAAGTTTAAAAAGTAGGGAAGCTATCAGTGGACGGGAAGGAATACAGAGCTCTGGTGTGGTCTTATTGGTGTCTTCATTTTATATATAAAAATTATTTTTAAAAAGCCAGGAATTGAGAGAAAGGGAGAGATGAAGTTTTCCCTTTGCAGGTGGACACCAGAGGCTTGAACCTGAGCACTTGTACATTGTAACATGTGCGTTCAACCAGGTGCACCACTACCCAGCCCCCCTCTCTTTTTCTCTCTCCCTCCCGTCCTCTATTAAAAAAAAAAATCTGATTGCTGGGAGCAGTGGAGCAGTGTAGGCACTGAATCCCAGAAATAACCTTGATGGCAAAGCTATCTTTGTTTACCTTTAACATTAGGAGGGATTAAATTATATTTAATATAAGATAAAAGGTTAAATATACTTTAGAAGATTTCCTCAGCAAGTGTATGAGAGTGGAGAACTGTCATTTTTGTCATATACGTTATTTTAAAGTAAAAAAATTTATATTTGACTTCAAAGTTACTTTAAAGCTCAAGAGAAAATTTATTTTTTTATGCTTATTTTCAAAGTCTAATTGCTTAAATCAGCTATAAACATAAAGACATTTGACAGAAACCTGAAAACCAGTTGGGAATCTGAGGTCACTGGGCTTATTAGCAGTACATGGTTTCATGTGGCTTCCTTGGGGCCAGGCTGAAGATTTGGGGAGAGAGAAAGCTCTTTATTCTGCAGCCCTGAGAACACCGCTGACAAAATGCCGACCCTTCTACGCCTGAGTTCAAGGCTGTCACCAAGGGCCTTCATTCTACTGATTCCCTACAATAGGGAAGGGCCCAACATTCGCTTACATTGGTGAGCATTTACTTATTCATCTTTTTTCTTAATTTTTAAATATTTATTTATTTATTCCCTTTTGTTGCCCTTGTTTTATTGTTGTAGTTATTATTGTTGTTGTTGGATAGGACAGAGAGAAATGGAGAGAGGAGGGGAAGACAGAGAGGAGGAAAGACAGACACCTGCAGACCTGCTTCACCGCCTGTGAAGTGACTCCCCTGCAGGTGGGGAGCCGGGGGCTCAAACCGGGATCCTTACACTGGTCCTTGCACTTGGCGCCATGTGTGCTTAACCCACTGTGCTACCGCCCGACTCCCTATTTATTTATCTTTTAATTTTTATATTAATAAGAGTGTATAGTAACACTATTCCCACCACCCCAGGTCTGTGTCCTTACCCCCAGCTCCCTATAGTGAAGCTGAAAATGTACCCTCATCCTCCATCCAGAGTTTTTTTTTACTTTGGTGTTCTACTCCAAACTCAGTCAAATTCTCCTTTGAGAATTTCCCTTTCTGATCTTCTTTCTCAATTTCTGTTTATGAGTGGGATCATCCCATATGCCTCTTTTTCTTTCTGACTTACCTCACTTCCCATAATTCCTTCAAGCTCCATCCAAGATGGGTATACCCTGAAGACTGAATCACATCCATCCAGAAAGGTACATGCACACCTGTGTTCATAGCAGCACAATTCGTAATAGTCAAAACCTGGAGCAACCCGTGGAACAGTAGTAGAAACGACTGGCTCAAAGTAGATTCTGTTATGTCAGTTGGCAAACACCTGAATTCAATTGGTGTTTTTGAAGCTCTTGGTCCCTGCAAGAAAATCTGCTTTCAACCTAGACAGGAACACTGAATGTCAGGCCACTCATATAGAAGCAAAGGTTACTTCTAACATAAAACTACATTTTCAAATCTATTTATATTTGATGCTTGATAAGTGGAGAAATAGGGAATTTAGTAATGGGAAATGGAGAGAGTGGAAATAAACTACAACTTGAATAAACATTTCCAGTGGCAAATCTGGGAGGAGATTATACTCTTTAGGGCTTAGTATAGGAAATAGCAGTGTGTGTGTGTGTGTGTGTGTGTGTGTATTGAGGGTATAGTCTAGTCAAATGTGCCTTCTATGTTTTTTTATTTAATTAACCTTCAGAATCAACTGATTAACCACAAACTATCTGTTGAGAGTCCCTGAGCAAAATATTTGCCATTAATTACACATACTTAGCATTTACTAAAACTCTCAACCTAATTGCATTTAATTTTAGAAGAATATAGGTAGCTGCATTCATACTTAATGGACTGGATAATGGTTTCTCATCTTCCTGTGACCTATTATCATACAGCAAGCACCACACAGCAGATGGGCCCACCCTCATTCTGAGCCACAGAACTTGATATGCCCACACTGCTACCCCTGGTCACGTTCAACTTAAAGTCCAAAGTGACTCTCTCACAAAAACGAGTTTCAGATACCCGGCAAAAAAAAAAAAAAAAATCCAGCATGTTGCTCTAGTGGAGGCTGGTTTGCATAAAATGAGGATAGAGAAGGCCCCTGCTGGGGAGAGTCAGACAGACTTTGAAGGATACAGATGAAGGTAATAAGCTAAGCAAGCAATCAGCATTTGCAGTGCATATTCAAGCCAGACCTCTGAATAAATTAATGGGAATGTCAAGGAAATTCATGAGCATATATGAATCAGGAGGGCTTTAAGACAAAGAAGAAGGCATTCCCAAGATAGTCTCTTATGAGGCCTATGGTGCTAGGGACACATAGAAGGATGGAGGAGTTCACACGGGACCACAGGAGTGACAGGGTGAGTCCCCGAGATCCCTGACAATCCTGACTGATGGCCATAGAACAAAGCTCAAAGGAGCTCAGTTTGAATTCCCCTTCTCCAAAATACTCTAATGATGCTTTGTCTGTGTCTCATTATGATAAATTTAAACAACACCTTAAAGTTATTAAGCATTTAAAAAAATTAATGAGGCCAGGTGGTGGTGCACATGGTTGAGTGCACAAGGACCGAGGTTCAAGCCTCCAGTCCCCACCTGCAGGGAGGAAGCTTCACAAGTGGTGAAGCAGGGCTGCAGGTGTCTCTCTTTCTTTCTTCCTATCTTTCCCTCCTATCGTAATTTCTTTCTGTCTCTACCTAACAAATAAAAATATATTAAAAGATTGATTAAGTAATATGAGAGAGAAGGCAGTTTCGCATAAGAAAGAGGGAGAGAGGGAGTTGGGCGGTAACGCAGCGGGTTAAGTACAGGTGGAGCTAAGCACAAGGGCAGGTGTAGGAATCCCGGTTCAAGACCCCGGCTCCCCACCTTCAGGGGAGCCGCTTCACAGGCGGTGAAGCAGGTCTGCAGGTGTCTATCTTTCTCTCCCCCTCTCTGTCTTCCCCTCCTCTCTCCATTTCTCTCTGTCCTATCTAATGAGGACGACAACAATAATAACTACAACAACAGGGGAAATAAATATAAAAAATAATAATAAATAAAAAAAAAAGAGGGAGAGAGAGAGAGGAGCCAGACCACTACTCTAGAGCCTATGGGGGATCAAACTAGGAGCCTTAGGCATGCAAGTCCCGCACTCGACCAGCTGATCTATTTAGCTGTACAGTGAACTATATTAAAATCTAAAAAAAAAAAAGTGGGGTGGGCCTTAGAGCAACAGGTCAAGTGCACATGGTGCAATAACCCTGAAGACAAAAAAAAAAAAAAGTCCAGAAATGGTCAGACCTTTTCCATCTCTAATATTTTCCCATAAAACATATAATTAAGTTTAATGGACACATCCGTTTATTTGCCTAATTGCTATCAAAATTAAAGTCAGATGGTAAAAGCCAAATACTTTTTCAGTCTTTGCATACAGCAGACAATAAAACAGAAAGATTCTGGGAGTTTAGAGTTTTTGAGACAACTAGTATCCACAACATGTTTGATGTTCATATGCAATAAGTATCGCCACAATGAACTACTGCCTGTGGTGTTTCTTCTAATCCTCCAAGCAGCTGTGTAAGGCAGTTCCCATGTCACAGGTGTCAGGTGTGAGTCACTGAGCAGTGGGGCTGTTTGCCTGAGACCTGCATGGGGAGGATAGGAGCTGGATACTGAACAGAGACTCAGTGATCACGTGGTGGGCGGTCTCTCTCCCTCACTGTTTGCTTCCTGGTTCACAGTCCGAGATCCCAAATTCAGAAACAATTCCCGAGTTGTAAAACCATTAACACAAACAGGAAATCATGGGTTGAAACAAATGTCCTATCAAAACCAGCTTCCACTCAAACCGGATGTTCTCTTATGATAGTGCTTTTCAGCAAGTGAGACTATGTTCCAGAAGATTTCTTTAAATAAAGTGTGGCTTCTCAAGCAAGTCCACAAATTGTCAGTGATGCACAGGATACTGTCCAGAGTTGGATTCTATTTGAATGATTTTGGGACAAGGAACACAAGATATCAGCACAGTGTAATGAGTGCTATGATAGCAATTTGCAAACAGGAAGCTCCAAATCCAACTGATTTGAAAGGGAGGCTTATGGAAGCCTTTCTAAGGAGGCTCTGTCTAAAGAAGCACTAGACAGGAGCAATGTGGGTGGATGCAGGAGTTTGTGGTGGAAGGGAGGATAGTGAACAAAAGGACTCAGGCTGGAAATGCCACAGGATTTGCTGGAAATGAGGAATACATCTATGCTGTTGGATCTTAAGAAATATTCAGATCTCATTCTGAGTGTTTCCTCCTTAGAGAAGTTTTTCAGACTACCAAGCAATAACAGGCGGGTCCCCCTCCAACTGGATCCCAGTGCATTCAACTTCTACCATTTGTAACGATGGGTTTATTTCTGAGTTTTTGTACCTAGGGCATTTCTGTTCCACTGGACTATACAATTTAGAATGACAGAGATGAGTTATTTGGGGGCCTTGCAAGAGACCCATACCTAGTTCAGAACCTGCCAACAGCAGACAGTTTGCCTAAGTATTGGGTAGTTCCCAAGCTGGAGATACATTTGAAAATATCATCAGATAGGAACTCTAACAACCTGACAGTAAGAACAAAAACAAACAGGTCAACTTAACACCATGCAAAGTAATCTGAGTTGGAGCATGGCCAGTAGGGGATACGGTCAGAAACCTCATTCCAGTCTGACTGTAGTATCCTCAAAAGCTGGATTTTTGGAGACTGATCTCTGAGATGATGGCACCACTCTCCACTTAGCCTTTTGTAAAATACCAAGGTAATATTGGAGCCCTCAACAGGGTTCTGAGTTAAGGTCAGCTACATAGAATTCAAAATACATGGCAACCTCTGCTCTTGATGAAGATTCAAAAATCATGGACCAACATGGTATTAATATATTAAGCATGCAATAATTTGTGTCATCTTGAGTTGAACATGGATAAGATAACTAGAAATCAAACTGTGACCAGCTACAATTTTGTTCAACAATGAATGAAGATATTTAATCTAAAGAGTGAATTTATAAAACAGTCAAGATGGAGTTATATGAAGGTAACCTCCTTGTCTGGGAAGAGAAGTTCTTAACTTCTGGCTATTTTTTTTAAATCATTGAATGAGATTTACATATGAAATTATCTTTTTTTTCTTTTTTAAAGTCTTTTTAAAAATATTTATTTATTCCCTTTTGTTGCCCTTGTTTTTTATTGTTGTAGTTATTATTATTGTCATCATTGTTAGATAGGATGGAGAGAAATGGAGAGAGGAGGGGAAGACAGAGAGGGGGAGAGAAAGACAGACACCTGCAGACCTGCTTCACCACTGTGAAGCTACTCCCCTGCAGGCGGAGAGCGGGGGCTCAAACCGGGATCCTTAAACTGGTCCTTGCGCTTTGTGACCTCCCCTTTTTTTCTTAGTGATTTAATATTGACTTACAAAATTATGAGATAAAAAGGGTATCATTCCACACCATAATTCCATCACTAGAGTTCTGTATCCCTGTTCCCTCCACTGGAAACTGCAATCACTCTCCCAAGGTTGCAAATATGGGTTGATTACTATTTCTATAATTACCTGTCTATATTTGTCCATTTTTTCCTGATCCTGCCTTCTCTTCCTTTCTAAGTCACACCTACACCTATTGCTACTTCCAAATGTCCTCCTCCTCTTCTTCTTCCTCCTCCTCCTCCTCCTCCTCCTTCTTCTTTCTATTCTCTCTCCATGAATTTGAAGTTCAGAGTCCTCTAGTCATCTTCCCCTAATATTTCTCCCACTCTGGGCATATGGACCAAAATTCTTTTGGTGGTGCAGAAGGTGGGAGTTCTGACTTCTGTAATTGCTTTTCCACTGGACATGGACATTGGGCGGGTTGATTCATCTTTCCCTAATGAAGTAGGACTTTCTGTCTTTCCCTAGTGAGGTAGGGCTCTGGAGAAGTGAGGTTATGGGACACAGTGGTGAGGTCATCTACCCAGGGTAGTCAGGATGGAATCACAGTAGCATCTGCAACTTGGTGGCTGAAAGGTGCTAAGATATGAAGCAAAACAAAATGTTTAATAAACAGAAGCCAAATAGTAGGAATAGAGCAGATGAGAATGGGTATCTTAGGGTGGTAAGAAGTGAGGTCTATTTTAGGTATGTGCCTAGGAGCTCATGACTTTAGTAATTTTTGCTTGAGCTTGATAGCTAACATGGGGGTGAACTAAAAATATTGCCTGTGAAGATGATGTCAGAGTTGAGAATAGGGCTAGAAAGCTGAATTAGGATAGAGGGTATCTGTCAAACTTGAAGAAAATATATACTTACAATTAAATGTTTACCCCCCCATCAACCTGACCCAGGGCCTATATATCTATCCATATTTAGCACTGGAATCTGTGTAACTTCTGAGTTTCTGTCAGTCTAAATTTTCAAGCCATGGCCACAGCTGGGAACATTCTAGGCTGCCCTCGTTTCAGGACCCAACTTCTTCAAGTGGCAGAATAGGATGATCCAGCCTCACTTTAGCGAGTGGGACAGTCCCTGCCATTGAAGCTTTATAGTCAGGGCAAGATCCTAAAGAGATCCACAAGAGGCCTTGTGATAATATTCCTGATGGAAATGACCAGTGATGGTGGAGAAAGGGATCTATTAGAGGTCTGGGTCCATCATATCTATGTGGGAGTCCAAGGATTATCTGTCTAGGTCTCTAGGTGATGGGGTGACCTAGTATTGACCAAAAAGGCCATCATTAAATGAGCCAGTTTCTTGCCCTTTTCCAGCTTTTGTAGGTTTCCCCCACTTTTTTTTTTTTTTTTTAATCTGATGAGCTTAAACTTTCCTCCATTTGTTAAAGCAGTGAATGTCATTTGTTGTATCCAAACAGCTTTATGGGGTCTGGCCTCAACTTGGGGGGGAGGGGGGAATAGACCTAGGGTTTTAGTGTGGTCTAAGTTAACCTTAAGTTTTATTGTATTTACATGTTTGGTAATTCTAATAAAGGTTGTCATAGGGGAAATATTTGTCCTTTAGCTGATATGTGTTTTTGCTAGTATGTCTCTTGGCCAATTGTATACAATCTTTCTTCTAAAGATTATCAAGAGGTGACAATAATGCTGATGCTGTCCAAAGATATTAGGAGATAATCTTACTTCCGTCTGTGTAGTTGGTTGAGTACATAGAATGATTGCTGAAAGTGAAGTAGGGGGTATGAGAGAGGAGGATGTCTAGGCCTAAGTAGTTAATATTGCATTAGACATTTTATGGAGCCTTCTTTAGGTATTCCTACTTGCTTTCTGAGCTTATAACATCTACATCTAACCACTGTGGACTATTAAGCCCTTTTACTTTGAGATATAGAGTTGTCCCTAATTTATGGATATGTGCATACATGTACCCAGTCCCTTAGGCCCTAGCTTATATCTAAGGTCTATAACTTTGTTGGAGAGTGTCATCTAAAATGAAACTAGGTAGTCCCATGTGTTAGGAAAGGTCTCAGCAGATTATTGGAATTGGAAAGCTGATATCCCAGGCTTAGTGTCTCTGGATACTATCCAAAGTAAAAAGGTACTGGCAGCATAAATGTGGCATGTTGACATGCTCATCTTTCCTTTGTCCTTTTCAGCACCCTTTTGCCAACTTATAAATGGGTGTAATTTTCCAGGATAGTTTCTTTTTGTCCCTTCCTCTGTAGTTTCTCTCCTATTGGCCTGGCCTGGGAATCCCACTTTCTGGATCTGAAGATCTTTCTTGAGGAGAGTTTTCCTAGGTATTGTCATCATGCAGACATCCTTCTGGTCATTTTTTAAAACTAAACTTATTTATTCACTAATTTTTATACAGACACAGAGAAATTGAGAAGGAAGAGGGAGATGGAGAGAAAGAGAGACACTCGCAGCACTGCTTCTCTGCTTGTAAATTTTCCCTCCTGTTGGTGGGGTCTGTGGGCTTAAACCTGCATCCTTGTACATAGTGACATGTGTGGTCTAGCAGGTGTGCAACCATTGGCCCTTTTAATTTCTGGTTCTCTATTCTGTATATGGCTCTGGTTAAGTTCTAGCAGCTGTTGTGCTCATTTTCTCATCTGCAATTCAAGAGACGAGTTCACCTGAATAGGTTCAACTCAAAGCCTTTGCAGATGCAATAAATACAAGAACTTGAGGTTTTCTGAGGGCAGCAGTGTACGTTTTAGTTTGAAATATTTCTGCTAAGCATAATAGTCTGAGATCACCTCATTTAGTAATATCATATAAAATTTATTGTTTGCAATTCTGCTGAAGTACAGTCTGATCATATAAATAGCATTCTTGTATGAGAGCCTGTTTGTCCCTTATTAAACACTAAATTTTACATCTGTATCCTTTCAGACATCTCCAAAAACCATTGGCAAATGCAGTTAACACTCAGAAACACAAGTCTGAGCTTATAAAATAATTCATTAAAATTTATGAAATAACTCCAAAATAAAATATAAAATTGTACTCCTAAAAACTGAGAAAAGTTAAACCCAAGGCTCAAGCTTCCTGAATATCTTTTCTTCCACACATTTGCTCTCATTCATATCTGCACAGTCAAGGGTACATTTCAGGAGGATAGAAATTTTTCTCTTTTTTAAAATTTTATTAGTGATTTAATATTGATTTACAAAGTTATAAAATAATAGGGTTATAATTCTGCACCATTTCTACAACCAGAACTCTGTATCCCCATTCCCTCTATTGGAAACTACAGCAGTTCTCCTAATATTATAGATATGAGTTAACTATTATTTCTATAACTATCTGTCTCTGTTTGCCTATTTTTTCCATGGTCAGGCTTTATCTTCCTTACTAAGTCACACCAACATCTATTGCTACTTCCAAATGTCCCTTCTTCTCCTTCTCCTTCTTCCTCTTCCTCTTCTTCTGCCTCTTCTCCTCCTTCTTCTCCTTCTCCACCTTCTCCTTCTCCTTCTTCTCCTCCTTCTCCTTCTCTTCTTCTTCCTCTTCTTCTCCTCCTTCTCCTCCTTCTCCTTCTCCTTCTCTTCCTCTTCCTTCTCCTCCTCCTCCTCTTCTTCTTCTTCTCCTTCTTCTTCTTCTTCCTCCTTCTTCTTCTTCTTCTTCTTCTTCTTCTTCTTCTTCTTCTTCTTCTTCTTCTTCTTCTTCTTCTTCTTCTTCTCCTTCTCCTTCTCCTTCTCCTTCCTCTTCCTCTTCCTCTTCCTCTTCCTCTTCCTCTTCTTCTTCTTCTTCTTCTTCTTCTTCTTCTTCTTCTTCTTCTTCCTCCTCCTCCTCTTTCCCTCCTTCTCCCCCTCCTTCTTTTTCTTCTCTCTCTGGATCCTGATGGAGTTGGAGTTTACAGCCCTCTGGCCATCTTCCCCTAACACTTCACCTCCTCTGGGAATATGGACCACAGTTACTTATGGGGTGCAGAAGGTGGGAGGTCTGGTTTCTGTAATTGCTTCTCCACTGGACATGGGCATTGGGCAGGCTAATCAATACCCTCAGCCTGCTTTTATCTTTCCCTAGTGGGATGGGGCTCTGGGGAGGTGAGGTTCCAGGACACATTGGTGAGGGCATCTGCCTAGGGACATCAGGATAGAAGCATGATAGCATCAGCAACTTGGTGGCTTAAAGGTGGTAAGATATAATAAAACAGGAACCAAAAAGTATGAATAGAGCAGATGAGAATAGGGATCTTAGGGTGGAAAGAAGCAAGGAGGTCTATTTTAGGTATGTTCCTAGGGGCCATGACTTCGTAGTTTTTGCTTGAGCTTGACAGCTAACATGGAGGTGACCAAAAATATTTTCTGTGAAGATGGTGTCAGTGCTGAGAATAGGGCTAGAAAGATGGATTAGGGCAGAGAGTAGCTCCCAAACTTGAAGAAAATATATGAATAAAATTAACTGTTTGCCACATCAACCTGACCCAAGGCCCATATGTATATTCACGTCTAGCACGGCAGCCTGTGTAAATAAGGATAGAAACTCTTCTTTGTGTCTTTACGCCAGTCTTCTGCGTTTGTAGGGACTCAGCTCTCCTATTTATCCAACTTTCTCCCTGATACATCTTCATCTTCTCTCTGCTGAAGAGTTCCCTCCACTCAATCAATAAAGATGACCAACACTTACTTTCTGAATATGCTGCATTTCATCATATTTTAAAGCATGCATTTTTCACATTTAATACCTCTGATGTCAGGAAGTTTCTTCCAATAGAGATATGCTACATTTCTCCTGGAAGTTTATTTGTTTGCTTTCTCAGAGCATCCAGTGGTGATGTCATTACAGCTCATTATCTTAGACTGGACACAAATCAAGGTAAAGCTCTTCTTCATCCCTGCGTCCTCTTTTCCACTCCCACCTACTCTGAGTTAGGCTATATGGAGTCAGCAAATAACCAGGATGTCCTTTGCACATCTCAGTGACTGAAAGTTTATTAGAAGACTATGTAGTCATGGAAAGGGGATAGTCCCAGCCAGGAACCCTGAATTGCAGCTCATCGATGACCAGAAAATGCTCTAATGATGCATGCAACACAGCACTGACAGCTGACAAGCTCATGCCAGCTTGACTCAGCTAGCCCATCCTACAAAGTCAGCCTCACCTTCCAGCTCCTAAAAGAAAGGGCACCATTAGTTCAACCAGCCACCACCTGTGCCATTTGCAAGAGCTTCTTGCCAGGCCATAGGCAACTTATAAAGATTAGACACCAACCCATTCTAGATTGAATTATATGTGACCAGATTGGAACAAAGCATGGTAAAATCGCAAGTATAAAACCATTCAGCACAGGCCACAGCTTAAGTGTTCAGTAATTCATAGCTTTTTTTTTTAAATAATGTTTTCTTTACTTATTATTGGATAGAGACAGAGAGAAATTGAGAGGGGAGGGGGAGACTGAGAGGGAGAGAGACACCTGCAGCCCTGCTTCAACACTTGTGAAGCTTTCCCCCTGCACGTGGGGACCTGGGGCTTGAAGTTCTTGGCCTGACCCAGCACTTCATAGTTTTCTCTTCACATGTCCAGTACTCTCTTTTACAGATGCTCTTTTCAGTTTTGTTCTTGCTCGTTTGTTTTAGTGGTTGAATCAAGCTTTGCCTACCTACATGTTCTTTGAGTGTTCTTTTTTTAATTAGTGATTTAATATTGATTTAGAAAATTACATGTCAACAGGGGTATAATTCCACACCATTCATACCACCAGAGTTCTGAATCTCCAGTCCACCCATTGCAAACCACTGAAATTTTCCCAAGGTTACTGACATGGGCTAACAGTCATCTCTATATCTGTCGAGAGATTTGTACATAATTGCCCCCTTTTTCTTCCAGGTCCAGTCCTCTCTTCCTCTCCAAGCCACTCATGACCCTATTACTACACCTTAATGTTCCTCCCTTTTTCCTCCTTTCTCTCTGTGTCTTGATGGAGCTGGAGTTCAGAGCCCTCTTACCCTCTTCCGTCACTTCTCCACTAAGAATATGGATCAAGATTGTTGTGGGGGTGCAGAAGGTAGGAGTTCTAGCTTTTGTAATTGCTTCTCCACTGGACTTGGGCATTGGCTGGTTGATCTATACCTCCAGGCTGTTTCTATTTTTCCCTACTGGGGCAGGGCCCTGTGGAGGTGAGGTTCTAGGACACACTGGTGACATCATCTGCCCAGGTAAGTCTGTATAGAATCATGGCAGCATATAATGGGTACCTGCTAAGTTTGTGGTACTAATTTTTCATTTGTTTTGTTTTGTTGTTGCTTTTTCCTCTTTTTTATTTTGTTTCTTGCTAAGCAATTCTTTAAGTGAAAGAAGACAGCTTTGGTAGTGAGGAGCTCAGCAAACAGACATAAGAAGCCTAGACTAGAGTCAGACCCAAGAATTCAAATGACAAACATCGGTTAATTGCACTGTTTCACCTGACTATTCATTCAAGATGTTTCTTTCTGAAATGGGCTCAAACTTTTTACCTACATCTTCAGCTTCTCAGTAAGTGTAAATGGTATTTGCATAGAAAACACTTTGCCCAGTGTAGAAGGTGGTAAATAAGTGGTGACTACAACAGCTCTCTCAGCAGAAATATATGACTAAATTACATATCGATAATATATTTTTAAAAAGTCTGAGCAGAGTTTACAAAAACAAAAGAAATACAACATGCTCATTAGCCTAACTGGCTGTTTTCTGTCTTCCCAATATGTCTCTCCATTGTTCGTTGTTTTGTGTCCATTGGGGTCTATTCACAATATTATTGAATATCATTGAGCTGAATAATTATTGCATATTACTGAGCTTCCTTTTTCAGTTGTTAAGCAAATTTTTTAAATTCCAAACATTCAGCTAGTTGGCTATTTTGTTTGTTTGTTTGTTTATTTGTTTTGCTCCTAGCAGATGAGTGAATTTGACCAGTTGTGCCACTGGACCCAGCTATTCAGACTCCAACACTGACCTGACAGCTACACACATCTTATTTCCTTCTGAAGGATTCTTGCTCACTTAGACCCCATCTCTTATTACAAACCGTTCACACTCTGTCACTTTCTCTTTGTAGTGATCAGCATTTTCTTACCGCTTCCCTTCTCCTCCAGGTCTTCTGTGACACTTTCATCCCTCTTAACACTTTCAGATGTTAGCTTTTAATTCTAATTTGTTGTCTCTTGAGATGTCAGTCACTGCACAGTAAGCAGCTGTTCTTATTTTGCTCAGCATGAATGGTGTCTTTAAAAACAGACCTGTATGCAGAGAGACTTGTTTCTGTTTGGTTTACACAAAAGGTTAGGAAAACCTACTTTTATTGTTCAGAACAGGCCTCTTGTCCGCTGTCATCCTGCTAATTTGATTGTGTGCTTTGCTTTTGTTTGTTCCCTCCAGTTTCCTCCTCCTGCCCCCAAACAGTGCTTAGCATTTCCTACAAGGAGCATTGCTTTTGTCCACAGCATGATGTGGTGATTTCCATAAAAACAGAATACATTCTTATTTGACATAGAAGAATCTTGGAATTTAAAAGGGGATAGTGTTTTTGGAAACCCAGAATCAAAATTTCAGCCCCGTGAGTTCCCTCTGAAGGATGCTTTGACATCGTTATTTATTGTTAACTGTGAGCTTTGCATGCACGAAGTCACTTCATTAACTTTGCAGAGTAGGAGACAGTCTCCTGTCCACAAGGGAGTAGCAGGCTGAGTGAAATGAATGTGTGCTCAAGGCCGCCATGCAGGTAAATAGCAGAGTTTTATTCTTTCATATGAGTTAAACTTCAGAGTTCTTGTGTTTTCCTGGGCCCCATTCTTTTTTCTTAATCCCCAGACTGCCCCCAAAGAATTCCGGGGCTATGACATTTCCATAACTTGTACATTTGCCTTCCCCGCCTTTCCTACTTCTGCAGAGCTGGAACTCATGCACACATGCACAACTCAACACACCCAAGCTGACATTTACATCCACAAAGAGAGGCAGAGAGAGATACCACAGTCTGGGGGTGGGGAGAAAGAGGCGTCCCACTGGTGCTAAGACTCTCCTATGTGGTGCTGGGGCTCAAACATGGACTTTGTATACCCTCCCTGCTGAGCTATGTTTCTGCCTTGTCCCTCTTTTTTATATCCATTTCACCCCCAGGGACACCCCTACTTATTCATTTTTATTTACATTGATGAACTATAGAACTTTCAAGAAAAGAACACATAAACATTCCTTTTTTTTTTTTATGGACAGCAAAATAAAACCATCATGCAAAGAATCCGTGAGAACCCAAGAAGAAGGGCTTCCAAAAGGAAAATTCTGATGGCTTTCCTAATTTCTGACCATTCAATTATTGACCATCCGGAATACTTGTGAATAGAAGAGTTTCTACAGGAAAGAAGAGAAGAAAGTAGAAAGAGAAGGAAAAGCCTCTGGAGTAAAGTAGGAAGACAGGACATCGTGAATCCTCTGGACAGCAGGTGAACAGAATGCTACATATTTTTCCCTTAATTTTTTTTCTTTTCTTTTTTTCTCTCTTTTTTCTTTCTTTTTTTACTAGACCACTGTTCGACTGTGGTTTAAGGTGGTGCCTGGGCTTGAACCAGGGACCTCAGAGCTCTCAGACTTGACAGTTATTTTGCATAACTATTATGCTGTCTATCTTCATAGACCACCCCCCCATCTACTTTCTTCTTGCAGTCAAGACCATATCTTCTCAAGATGACTTTCTCTGTGATTTAAAGACCCAGAGTACTAGTAAGCTTAAGGTCCAATTGACCTTACTTATTACTTGTTGTGTGAAATTCCACCCACTGAATCTACTAAACCTGCAGTTCTTTTATTTTGTACCACAGGGATAAAAATAGCACATTACAGGAGCATTTAGGTCTTTTCATCTGCTTTGACTGTGTGTCCACACCAACCTTAATCCAAGATCCAAGAGATGGTATCTGGTTTAAGGGCATTAGGCATTAGATTGCAGGAAAATAGGGCACTGGACTCAAGCATCTCCCTAGGGACTCTGGGAGAAGCAGTGTGCAATGCTTGCTCAAAGGTAGAAGCTAATTGGGGAAGTTAAGATAGGTGACCAGAACTGTAGATTAATTTAATGTAATGACGAAGAAAGGGAAATGGCTGTACAGTGGTGTATTTTTAGATACCAGGCCAAATGGAAAATAAATAAGAGAAAGGCTAGGCTTTTCAAGGTTTTCTTCCTTGTAGACTCAGGTGAACACTTGTTTAGCAATGAGGTAAAAAGATAGGGTTTCTTCCTTCTTACAGCCACAAAGATCAGTTTCCAGTTCTTTCCTGGGTAGGAAAGAGAAGACTCTTGAATTCACCTTTCTTATACTTTTCTATACAACTTTATATTTGTAAATATGTGGATACCTGTTAATCCCTTTCTTTCCAGTATAATCAGATAGTACAATGATCAAAGTTTTTTTTGTTAAAATTACCTCATGATACTCCTTTTTAAATTGTACAAAATAATAGTAGGGCCTATTTAATTCATTAACTATTATGCTAAATAATACTTTAGAAGGCTTTACATATGGATTCCTGATACGATTTCCCAAAGAAAAACTTTATGAAGAAATTATAGACAAAATTTGAATCCACTTACAGTGCTCCGTTCCATGAGTCTTCAGTTACACATAGGAGCCACCACTGAAACCAAGGTAGAGGACATCTCCATCATCCTCAACTGTTCCTTCTCCCTCTTCACAATCTAGCTCTCCTTCTGCCTGCAGACATGGGGAACCATTTGCCCTGTCACTCATGGAAGCCAGGATGTTTGTGTTTCCGTGTCTAGTGAGAAGTAACAGATAGTCACAGTAGTATAAAGAGTTTAGTAGATACTTTTGAACAAGCTTTTTGTGCCTTTCATTCACAGGTACCAATTCACAAAAGATTAGGAAACAGTCCATACACTTAAAAAAAAAGTATTTTATTTATTGGAGAAAGAGAGAAATCAAGAGGGTTAGGGAAGATAGAGAGAAAGAAAGACAGAGTGATATCTACATCACTGTTTCACCACTTGCAAATCTTTCCCCCCTCAGATGGAGAACGAGGAGCTGGAACCTTGATCCTTGATGCCTGAACTCTGTAACACATGCACTCAACTAAGTGAGCCACCACCTGGCCCACTGCACTTTGTTTTCCATTCTTCTCATGACAGGTAAGGAAGGGTAGGGTTGAAGCGAAGCAGATACTGCTGAACAATTAAGAAAAGGGGTTCAAGGGACTAGACACATTCTTTCTCTGGCGTGCCATACAACGTCAATTTAATAGTTAGAACGGTTAGCCTCCATGTGTATACTGGGGAATGGGGAGAGGATGGGGGTGGCCACAAGCCTTCTAGATGTGTGGTTTCAGATAAGTGGCTCCACTTTTCCAGTCCCTTATTTCACCAGTGAAGTGAGAAGCCTGAACTGAGTGATCTCTAAAGATTCTCCCAGGTCTACAAGTTGACATCCAACTCCAGACAAGACCTGTGAAATATGAGTGACTATGGTTGTTTAATTAAGCAACTGGAGTGAAAGCAGAGGACTGAAAATTTATAAAAGAAACATTTTATAGCTTTCCATATCTTACAGAATTTTTTTAAATCTGTACTGTTGGACATAAGCTGTCTTTATTGGCTCTTCTTAGCTTTTATTTTAATTATTTTTACTATGATCTTACTTTGGCAATTAAGAGGAAATATATAAACTGTAAACACTAATGTTTCTGTAGAAAAATACTGTTTTACACCCCCCCTCCCAGAAAAAGTATTATGTTTACATTTTTCTTAAGACCACAGTATTCCCAGGCTTGGACTCTTCTTATTTATTTATTTATTTATAAAATGGAAGTACTGAAAAGACCATAGGATAAGAGGGGTACAATTCTGCACAATTCCCACCACTAGAATTCCATATCCATTCCCTCCCCTGAGAGCTTTCCTACTCTTTATCCCTCTGGAAGTATGAACCAAGGTCATTGTGGGATGCAGAAGGTTGAAGGTCTGGCTTCTGTAATTGCTTCCCTGATGAACATGGGCGTTGACAGGTCAATCCATATGCCCAGCCTGTCTCTCTCTTTCTCTAGGAGGCAGAGAGCTGGGGAAGCAGGGCTTCAGGACACATTGGTGGAGTTATCTGCCCAGGGAAGTCTGGTTGGCTTCATGATAGTGTCTGGAACCTGGTGGCTGAAAAGGAGTTAAGATATAAGGCAGAACAAATTGTTGACTAATCATGAACCTAAAGGCAAGAATATTGCAGATGAAGATTTGGGGTCTCTGTTTTGGAAAAAACTGGTAGAAGACCACAATATCTAACTAAAGAGGAACTGGGTCACTTTTATTTAAAGAGGCCTTTAAAAAAGAAGCCAACTAAAATATAAAAAAGTATAGGATTCTAGCAGTTATCTTAGTAACTTAAAAATGTGAAAAGATGTGAACCCTAAAAGTTTATCCTCGTGGACAACTGTAATGTCATTTCAAGGTAAGTCTGAACTAGATGAGTTCTAGCTGTCACTTTCTTTGAGTGAGAAGAGTTTTGGGGCGGGGGAGTCAAGCTTCAGAAGCACTTTTCTGCTTTTTCAGAGAGAGAATCTTACCTTTTATCATTTATAAACAGTTTCTGATTTTAGAGGTATATATTTTACAAATGTTCAACTCAGCTAACTATGCAGGAGTTTCTGATTCAGCCTACAGGTTACATAGTTTTCCCCTTATTTATGATGAGAACATAAATGAAAACTCAAATAAGTCCATTTACCAACTTTATTTTACCAACTGTTACCATATACCAACAGCAGACTACTTAATGGAAAAACCTCGGATCTTTTAATTAAAATTAAATTTATGGATTTAGGGCAGCAAGTTTAATAGAAACAAAATCACATGAGTTTTTCAGTCTCAGGCTTAACCAAACAGAAGTGATATCTATTCTTAATTTGATATTTCAACTGTAAACAGAGCTGAATATTGCCCAACTGTCACTTTGGAACATTCAAATAATTTATGAACTTATAATAGACTGATAATTATTTGATTTACATTTTAGCTCTACAAATACATAGATAATATTTAATAACTCACTTAAAGATTACCTTGGAAATAGCAAGCTCAAAAACTAACCAGGACATTTTGACTTTAAAGAGTTTATGTTAATATAAAGTGGTTTGGGGCAATACCCACACATGCTTGCACACATAGGTATATGCAGGTATATGTGTACCTAGATGTATTTTCAGGGTAGTATATATTAAGTGTAGCGTTCTACATCTTATGGATAAGTTAAAAATTATCTTTCACAGAACAGCATATTTGTTGCAGAGTTCAGACCTCACACATACATAATTTCACCACTCAAGGCCAAATTTTTATCTAGACAGAGTGACACAGAGAGAGAGAGCATAGTAATAGAATTTCCTCAGGTGCTGTAGCACCTCCCAGGCAGGACTAGGGTTGGAACCTGAGCCAAATATATGGCAAAGCAAGTGCCCTACCTAGTGAAATACCTCTCTGGCCCCAGGCTAAAGATATTTAATATACTATCTAAGCTTATCATAGGCAGAACTATTACTACAGAGCTGTGCAATGTTCTAAATTTTTAGCTAAGTTCTTTTCTTCTTATTGTTGTTGTGGTTATTATTATTGATGTTACTGATGTTGTTATTGGATAGGAGAGAAATGGAGAGAGAAGGGGAAGACAGAGAGGGGGAGAAAAAGATAAGACACCTGCTGACCTGCTTCACCGCCTGTGAAGCGACTCTCCTGCAGGTGGGGAGCCGGGGGCTCAAACCAGGATCCTTATGCCTGTCCTTGCACTTTGCACCACCTGCGCGTGGCTCACTGAGCTACCGCCCGACTCCCTTAGCTAAGTTCGTATCCATCAATTAATTCCTTTTAGATCAGCTCAATTTCTTGCAAATCCTGAGCTTATAAGCCTCTGCTCATTTACATAGTTGTGCATGCAATCTTAAATGTGAAAAAGATTAACGGTGGTGAATTAGAAAGCAGTAGAAGAGGGGTCAGCCAATTTTGTTGGTTCATTACCCAGGGGATGAGTGAGAGCACTGTCTGGGATCTCCTTAACTAACACTCTCACCTCTGTGATGTGCTGGAGACAGACAATGGTTGAGCCCACACCAGCCAGCAGGCTGCAAGTCAGAAAAGTAGATGCTCCCACAATGCCTTTTATTCATAGCTTCCTTCCATTAAGTTGGGGCAGAGACACCCTGGAGGTCAAGAAGCCTTGTGACTATCAAGACAGGGAAGCTCAGGTGTCACACTGAGGCAAGAAGCTTGTACCTGCTACAGCTGTTCTGATGGGGCAGATTACTGTGCTGGCAGAGCCTCTGTGCTGAGAGATGACGGCAAAGAAACTGGTAGGTTATGAGGCCCTGCACAACATCCAATTCCTCGACTGCTGGTGAAGTCATGTTCTCAGCAAAGACAGGAGTGAGATCATTGGAAAACCAGAACAATTCTCCTGAGTTGCTTGTATCCTCTGAGCATATCCACACAATCAGAATGTGGGATTTCTGGGGTGCTTGTCCTATTAATGGTGGAAAAACAATCAATTAGATTTAAAGGCACAATTTATTAAGTGCTTATTATTAACTGTAGACGCTATAACTTGTTGAGACATCTCTCCCTCTCTCTCTCTCTTCTCTCTGTTTATTGTCTTTTTGAGCCATTAATATTTCCTAACTAATAAATGCAGCACTTAACCCATAGTTGGCATTCAATAAACATTGACTGCATGAGGTTTTATTGCTCAAGCACCACACATTTACATACAGTGAATCACTCGAGTATCTGCGACTCAATAATAACTGCTGTATGTATCTCAGTTCATAGATGAACAACAACAACACACCAGTCACAGAGATATGAAGTAATTTTTTGAAAGATTTTTAAAAAATATTTATTTATTCCCTTTCGTTTTCCTTGTTGTTGTCTTGTTGTAGTTATTATTGGTGTCGTTGTTGGCTAGGACAGAGAGAAATGGAGAGAGGAGAGCAAGACAGAGAGGGGAAGGACAGACACCTGCAGACCTGTTTCACCACCTGAGAAGTTACTCCCCTGCAGATGGGGAGCCTGGGTCTTGAACCAGGATCCTTACACCAGTCCTTGTGCTTTGCACCACCTGCACTTAACCTGCTGCACTACCGCCTGACTCCCATGAAGTAATTTTTTTATATAATTCTTATTTATAAAAAGGAAACACTGAAAAAAAAACATAGGATAAGAGGGGTACAATTCCACACAATTCCCACCACCAGATCTCCATATCCCATCCCCTCCCCTGATAGCTTTCCTATTCTTTATCCCTCTGGGAGTATGGACCCAAGGTCATTGTGGGATGCAGAAGGTGGAAGGTCTGGCTTCTGTAATTGCTTCCTCCCTGAACATGGGCATTGACAGGTCGATCTAATCCATACTCCCAGCCTGTCTCTCTCTTTCCCTGGTGGGGCAGGGCTCTGGGGAGGCCAGACTCCAGGGCACATTGGTGAGGTTGTCTGCCCAGGGAAGTCCGGTTGACATCATGGTAGCATCTGGAACCTAGTGGCTGAAAAGAGAGTTAACATATATATAAAGCCAAACAAATTATTGACTAATCATGAACCTAAAGGCTGGAATAGTGCAGATCAAGATTTGGGGGTCTCTGTTTTGTAGATAGTTAGTAGGCCTATTTTAGAAATATTCCAAAGAGCCCATGACTCTACTAGTATTTGTTTATTTTGGTTTGTTTGTTTGTTTTTTCTGTGCCTGCATCTGATATGCAGGTGGACCCAGATTATTGTCTGGGGAGATGATGTCATAGCTGGAAAAAGAACCAGAAAGCTGGATCAGGGAAGAGAGTGAGTAACTACCAAATATGGGAAAGGTCTATAAATATTGTTGACTGTAACCTGAAAGCAAAAATGTACAATAGTCTGCAGTGAGTCAGTATATGCAGCAAGCAAGTAGAAAGACCTAAAAAGACACCATAATGTTCCTAATGAAATAGTGTCTACTTAGACTTAGATACTCTCCTTACCTACTTCCTATTACCTTTCCCTCAGTCACTCCAAAGCTAACCTTATCAATGTAAGGACTATAAAAGCTGAATAAGGGCAAGAGACTGGCATATTTTAATGATGACTCTTTAGTCACTATCAGGCCACCCCATCAGCTGGGGCCCTAGTCGGGGAGTCCTGAGATTCCCAAACAGACATGATGGGCCTAGACCTCAAATAAATCCCTCTCTCCATTGTTACTGGTCATCTCTATCAGGAACAACACAATAGACCCCTTTGTGGGCCCCCATAGGACCTTGCCCTCAACTTGGATCAACAATGGTAGAGAATGTTCCATCCTCCGAAGGAAGGCTGGACAACATACTCTATCTTCCACCTGAGGAAGATGGGTTCTGTAACTGGGGCAGCTTGGAACATTACTACTCATGACCACAGAATGTGAGCTCAGATCCACAGGGATGCAGACGTCACATAGGCTTGCAAGCTGAATATGGGCCTCAGATCAGATCAAATTGATGGGGTTTACAGTCAACAATCTTTATACACATGAAGTAACTTAACCTCCAGCACACATCAGAGGTATAATACACAGAAGTCAGAACTTCGTGATCCATTATATAGAATCTGTTCTCTTAATCCTAGGTGTAAGTGTTTGCTTTACCTTATGGAGCCAATACTTCACACTAATGTCATACTAAGGTACAATCAATGTTATTTGGTTCCAATAGTTCATGAAAGACTGGCTTCCCTGCTTCTACAGTATTGACTATAAATTATCTGATACTTCAGAAACAATATCTTTCAGATACACAGTTCTCTGCTTGCCTCTTTTAGTTGTCTGTGTCTGAGTCCAGTGAAGTTTAAGTTGATCAGTCTGAAGGAGTTAGCCTATAAAAGACTATGAACAATAGATCCCTAAATTACGGTGATATTACACCTGCTGTAAAGAGTCCTTCCACCCACCGGGTTCCCAGCTTGTTCAGTGGGCAAAACATTGTTTTACTTTTAGTGTCATTCAAACAGTTTGGCTCTAAAAATAGACATTGTATTGAAAGCTCTGGAGAAACAACTTTCTTTGGTTTGTGCTTGCCAGAGGGACTAGTGGCTAAGGCCACATTCTGTTACAACTAATGATCCAAAAATCTACCGTGAAGTGCGTGCTTAGAGAGAGAGTAGCTCAGCTTCAACGACAGCTCCCTCCTGTGCCAATGGCAGCTGACAGTAGTTTTTGTAACATGGGCACCTGAATTAGGAGCTGGGCTGAGACCAAATAGGCAGCTGAGTGGATATAAAACAACGTGATTGCTTTCAGCTATGATAGGATTGGATCTCGTGAGCTGCAAGTGATAAATTCTATGACCCTCTAGTGCTTCTCCATTTTACCCATTTGCCATATGAGGATATGACTAGCTCTTTTATTGCTTTTCTTAAGAATTACCTTCCCATTAAATTAGTCCTTTTTAAAGCTTTATAACTGTCTCATTTGCAGTAAACTTCATTTATATTCTGGGACTAAGACTTGAACCTGGTGCTAAATAATCCCATTTCAAGGGGTAAGGATTATAATCTAAGTTCAAGGCTTCTTTTGAGTAATCATTAAGATGTACACAAAAAGGAGTGGGTTATTTTTCTTTTTTATTTTATTTTCTTTTTAATTTTATTGAGCAGGTTATTTTCACACTTAGAATTAATTCACTTTTAGAAGCAATATGAACTAGGCTATAATACCGGCAATAACTATTTGTATTTTGGACATGTTCAACGCAGAAATATTAAAGAAGAAAAATGCATTACAATTTAACAGATCATTGTCCTTCAAATATTCTGTCTGAAACAGTTTTTTCTTTCTCTCTCCAGCTGCCAAAATTCTAGGGGGTTATTTTAGAAAGTTAAATTAGACAAAGGCTAGAGATGATTCAAGACCTTAGTAAGAAAAAAACTACAGGGAGTCAGGCGGTAGTGCAGCGGGTTAAATGCACGTGGCACAAAGCACAAGGACCAGCGGAAGGATCCCGGTTCGAACCCCGGCGCCCCACCTGCAGGGGAGTCGCTTCACAGGTGGTGAAGCAGGTCTGCAGGTGTCTATCTTTCTCTCCCCCTCTCTGTCTTCCCCTCCTCTCTCCATTTCTCTCTGTCCTATCCAACAACGATGACAACAATAATAACTACAGCTATAAAACAACAAGGGCAACAAAAGAGAATAAGTAAATAAATATTTTTTAAAAAGGAAAATATTACAGAATGTAAGGGAAGGAAGTGCATGCCTGTCCTAAGACGCAATTGTGTGTCAGAACTTGCCATCTTAAAAAGGCAATATGAGGGAGTCGGGCTGTAGTGCAGCGGGCTAAGTGCAGGTGGCGCAAAGCACAAGGACCGGCATAAGGATCCTAGTTCTAACCCCGGCTCCCCACCTGCAAGGGAGTCGCTTCACAGGCAGTGAAGCAGGTTTGCAGGTGTCTATCTTTCTCTCCTCCTCTCTGTCTTCTCCTCCTCTCTCCATTTCTCTCTGTCCTATCCAACAACGACAACAACAATAATAACTACAACAATAAAACAATAATAACTACAACAAAAGGGAATAAATAAATAAAATAAATTTTTTAAAAAAGACAATATGAAGTGTGTTAGAGGCACACATGTAATTTTCTGAGGCAAAGGTTCATAACTTCATCCTGCTGGCTTAGATGTTCCCAGTTTATTAGGCTATGAATCACTGCTCTAACAAAGTGTTGGATCTTTCTAGGTAACCTCTGCCTGCTGGTCATTTAGCCAGGATACGAGAAGATGGTGTTTAGATTCCCACTGGGCTTCCATTTTCTTCTAGTAAGAGAATCATATCTTGGCTGAAGATACTTTACTGTGGGAGTAAAATAATCTCCAAAGAAGCCACACATCCACAGACATAAACACCTCAGAGCATTGCTAAGCACACAGGAAGATATGTACAGAAAAGTATCCCATTGCTCTACAAAATGTTAAGTTCACATACTTAATTAGCAAGTATATCTCAGAGAGACCTCTACATCTCATCTTGACTCTCCCTAGGAAAAGTAAGAAGAAGTAAAGTGGAAAATGGTGTCTTTATTCTCCCAGAACTTCCCACATTCTGCTTGACCTAGTTGTAGTGAGTGACCCCATCTTCATCCAGATCTTTCATTACAACTTTTTCTCTCTCACTCATTACTCAGCTGAGGCTAATACTTACATATGTATTTATAGGACATATCATACCTGCTCCCCAAACTAATCTGAAGGCACACAAAAAAATCTCATATAAGTAGCAGCTTACTGAGTATGAAGGCACCTGCCCAGCTGATGATAAAGAATCTTCATTACAGGAAAATGAACACTAGTAGCCGCAAGTCAATCACACAATGACCAGTGTGACTTCCTGTCTCTTCACAGTCCATCACCGAGTCTTGAGACCCCACGACCTAAAGTCCTGCTCCAGAGAAAAAGAGCTCAACCTTGGCGTCACTGACATTTGGGATGGGCTAATTCTTTGTTGAGGGGTTGTCCTGTGCCTGGCAGAATGTTTATTAGCATTCTGACCTTAGCTCATGCAATCTGGCATCATTGCAATTAGATATGTGTCCACATTTTGTCTCCATCCTATTCAGAATCATAAGTGTAGAGACACCAGACTGGAATATTATGATATTAAGTGGAAGGAAGTCTTCTAAATCCTTTACTATGAGGTCTTCCCAGATTCATAAGTGAGACAAGAGTCCACATTTGGTTATATTTTAATATTTATTTTAGCATCACAACAAACCAATAAAATTAATTACCACAAGTGTAATAAGTAGAAGATACAAGTTCAAACTGAAGTCTGACAAGTCTGTTGTTCATCCTGACATGAGTAATAAGATAAGCGGTACATAATGAGAAAAGTCAAGTTCTTTTTTTAAATTTATTTTTATTTTTTTATTTTTTACTTAAGAAAGGATTAATTAGCAGAACCATAGGGTATGAGGGGTACAATTCCACACAATTCCCATCACCCAATCTCCATATCCCACCCCCTCCCCTGATAGCTTTCCCATTCTCTATCCCTCATGGGATAGAGACATGGATCCAGGGTCGTTGTGGGTTGCAGAAGGTGGAAGGTCTGGCTTCTGTAATTGCTTCCCCGCTGAACATGGGCATTGACTGGTCAGTCCATACTCCCAGTCTGCCTCTCTCTTTCCCTAGTAGGGTGAGTCTCTGGGGAAGCGGAGCTCCAGGGCACATTGGTGGGGTCTTCAATCCAGGGAAGCCTGGCCGGCATCCTGATGACATCTGAAACCTGGTGACTGAAAAGAGAGTTAACATACAAAGCCAAACAAATTGTTGAGCAATCATGGACCCAAAACTTGGAATAGTGGAGAGGAAGTGTTAGGGAGGTACTCACTGCAAACTCTAGTGTACTTCTGCTTTCAGGTATATATTTTGTAGTAGTTTATGGATACGTGTGAACATATGCTCTCTCTCACAGAAACTGGTGTATAGCTAGGTTTGAAAAGTCAAGTTCTAATTGACCCTTATTCAGTCAAGAAAGTCCTTAAACTTTCTGCAACTCAACTATGTGCTACTAATTTATGTAAAAGTTATCTCCATTGCTTTGTGGGAAAGTTATGGGACATTAGAAACTGTTGAACGACAGCAGTTTGAAGACTACCCAGGCCAACTTCAGTGTAAGGTATTATTAAATTGAAAACTATCCATTAGTATAAGAATTACATGGACAACAGCACTTTAAAATCTTCTTTATGAATAGAGTCTTGAAAAATTATTACACTTGCAGAATATTAAAACCTGAAATGGCACAGGGAATTGGTTGTCACACTTGACACTAATTTCCTCTGTACGCTCCACTAGAACAAGAATATTCAAAACCATTCATTCTGTGTTCCAAAAAGAAGTCACTCTAAGAAGAAATAAAATAAACTAACAATGATTGACTTATTTTGTCTCTTTCCAAAACCTTCATTGAATTTTCAGGAGAACAATGATGCTATTCGAATAGAACAAAAACTCCCTGGCAAGCATCTGTAGAGAATACATTGCATATTGCATGTCCTTAAAAACAAAATGCCAGTAAGTTTCCTTAAAATGGGTATAAAGATGGACAGGCAGTCCTGGATATTGGCAGGTATCACCTCACACTGGCATGTTACTGAACATGTCATGACAATCAGCCATTATAGTCGCAACTAGTGATTTTTCAAACTCTTGGGCCAGAGTCAAAAGCAATCATATCTACTGTTAGCCTGTAGGGTGAAGAGGCACACAGGGCATCAGCAGCAGTCTGAGCATCAGATGCCATCTTCTGATTCCTTGCCTGAAGTCTCTGCCAACTCCAGAATGACAATTAGAATCATTCTTATTCAATTGCTGTTTGGAACCCATGGGGACAGAAAAATTATTCTCAACCCTGGAGGTCATTCACTTGGCTAATTTTTTACTAATTGGTTCTTAGTTGCATTTTTTTTTCAGGGTAGAAGGGAGGGAAAAGTTCCTTTTTAGGCTGCTATGAGAAAGATTTAAGGAACCTTTACAAACTGCAAGGTTCAGAGGATCAGCGCACTTAAAACGTGGTACACTGAAATCATTCAAGACAGCACCACACCTACAATATGATTTTCCAAAAAGATAAGACCTTTTGGGTGAGGAACAGCAAATGAGAAATAGCTAATGATAACTGACCGGAGGATGTGTCGATAGCCTTAGGCCAGAGATGGTCCCAGAATATAAGAGAATAACGTGACAACGTGGGATGAGGTCAGATCTTGAAATGTATTGATATTCTGATAGAGAAAAACTATAAAATAAACTAGTCTGAGCACTGTGCAGTCAAGTAGCCTGAGCTCTTTGATGTCTCTTAAATGCTGTTATTGAAGACACAATGACCTCACTTCAGCTTGTGTGCTTCTGTCACATTGGTGTTCATGTATTGTTAGAACCACAGGATCTGGACAAACTCTCTCCTGGAGTGGAGATGTTCTGGCATGGGGGCTAGGGAACTGAAGATTTACACCTAAGGGAATTGACGAGTAGGGACCTATCCCAGGAATAAATCGCAAAGTAGGGCAATAAGCAGAGGATTATACGGAAGAAAAAAAAAAAAGGAAAACCCAAGATGCTCATTTTTCTGGAGCCAGGTGAGATGTGCAGCTGTGCAGAAAGCTGTGGCCCTTCAAAACCTGTCTGGAGGAACTAGTCTACGGGGGCGTTCTCTTTGACCAAGTGCAGCGTCAGGAAGGATACGCATGGAGCTGTGAGGGGAAAATGGACCACCTGCCCGGCCTGCCAGATCAGCTGAATCAACACTGGCATCTAGAACACCTATAGCTGTGGAGACAGACAAGGTATCGATAGAGGCCAAGCAGTGAAGATTCAGGCTAAGTTAGGATCTCTCCAGTGCCATTCATTTCTGCTATTTTTGAGTCTTCCATAAAGTATAGTCAAAAGTATAGCAGAGTCACATTCTCACAAAATAAGAACTGTTTCTTCCTCTCCTAAACTTTTTTTTTTCTTTTTTGTATATCACTTCTTTAGGGAAGGCCGATATACTGATAGACTGAAAGCAAAGTTCTCAATTGCATGCTTGAATATAATTTCCAGCTGATAACTGAGACGTTGGAAACTAAATTATTTCTAATGCAGGAGCTAGTTTTTTTTTTTTCTGGGGCAGAGAAAATTTGTGAACCTCAAAAGACTAGAAAAAGATGGAAAGAATACATGATAATATCTTGGGAGTATTCCTGCCCCTAAGAAGAAAAATTCAAGCAGTTGGAGACAGAAAGTTATAGAGAGACATGACCAGAATAAGTTCTAGTGAGAGCTCAAAGAAGATCCCTGTCCTCTCCACCTCTAAGCTAAATTCTATGGGTTTGGGAGATGCAACATGTAAAAGCAGATATTCTTGGGGAGTTGGGCGGTAGCACAGAAGGTTAAGTGTACATGGCGTAAGGATCCCAGTTCGAACCCCCAGCTCCCCACCTGCAGGGGAGTCGCTTCACAGGAGGTGAAACAGGTCTGCAGGTGTCTGTCTTTCTCTCCCCCTCTCTGTCTTCCCCTCCTCTCTCCATTTCTCTCTGTCCTATCCAACAACAATGACATCAATAACCACAATAAAACAATAAGAGCAACAAAAGGGAATAAATAAATAAATATTTTTAAAAAGCAATTATTCTTGAAGTGGCAGTTCCTTCACCCATATAGCCTGCCACAAACTTTACCATACTGAAACAGAAACAAGGTGTTGTTAGCAGAGAAGAACTAGCTCTGCCCCTCGTCTGTTCCAAGTCTCTCCCGACTCTAGAATGGTGGGAGAAGCCAGTAAATCTTACCATTTGCTCAAAGTGTGTTCTTCCTTACGAGTTGCTCCTTCTGTCTGAATCCCGAGGTTACAGAACACTGAGCAAAGCCATCACAATTGCGAAACAACATGGAACTCTTGTTTCTGGAAACTATTACCATTTTTAAGGACTTTCAAGTCTTGGTGTATTATGGTGGAGGAAGACCAAGGCAGGGTGTGAGAGTATTTTGCAGAAAATTAGAAAACGTTACACATATATAAAAAACTGCATTTACTGTCAACCATTAATCCCCCCAATTAAATATTTGTTCACACACACACACACACACACACACACATACACACTTATGACTACTTAGAACCCATAACCAATCCTGTAGCTACATCTTGCAAGGGGCCATAGCTCACTGATGGAGACCACGCCCAGATTTTTAACCTGTAAAGCAGCCCAGCTCCCATCTGCAGCACATAGAGATAATGCTCAAACCAGTAACTTTCTATCATTGAATCTATGCACTTGCTCATATTTTCTTCTACAAAAGCAAAAAGACCATCGAGGTGTGTGTTCCAATCACTGACGCAGAGGAAACTGTCGGAGAGGAAACACCCTGAGAGCCCACCCTTCTAGAGCAAAAATGCCACATTTGCAGATGCCTGTGGTTTGCCTAATTACATTTTCACAAACCCTTGGAAACATCAAGTGTTTGAGCTGCACCACCCATGTGGTCTAATGAGGCTTCTGAACCCAATATTATGAAATTGTCACAGGGTATTAGTCAGAAAGCTGCTGCCTCATGAATAGAACAGATTAAAATGGGGGACCCACATTTTTAACAATAACACTTCACACCTATACAATTTTTGATAACATACAAGTATTTTCTGGGCATTCATTTCACATGCACTTGAGCTTCCCAGATTGTTTGTTTTTCTTTTTCTTATTATCCTTCAGGAATGAAAAATGACACACACACACACACACACACACACACACACACTACTACTACAACTCTGGTCCTGAAATTTATGAAAGAAATAATGTGTCCTAATGCAAATGGAGATTTTGACTTGTAATGAATTGATCAGTATTGATTTCCTTGCCTGATAGATGAACTGTTGTATACCTTATTTTACCCTTTTCACAAATTACCTCTTTCTTATCACAGACTTGGCATTGATTCTCCTTAAAGTGCATATAATGTAAGTACTATCACCTTGTACTTATTAAGGAATTGATGGTCTCTGGAGTAGATTATTCTTGCTATGTGCTGGTAGCTTATTTCTTCTCCTACCTTAGAATTGCTGGCTCCTAGCTTCCTAACATCCACCCCCGCCCCCCCCCCCCCGCTGTTGCTAATTATGAGTTTTCTCCACCACCTAGAGCATCACCTGGACACCATTCACCCCCAACCCCCACCCAGATTTAATAACAGCCCTGTGGCTGGAGAAGGAGGGAGGATTCTGTCACCTGGAGCCATGGTGAGGCTTTACCTCAGAGTCAAGAAACCTGGTATCAATATCTCTCCACCATTAAAAGGTGGGGCTGAGAGTAACTTCTCAATGCGTGTTGTAGGGTCCAGCTACCCAAAGGTCATTGAATCCTATTTCCAGAGCCCCCAGTGTAGAACTGAATTTGGAGGGTAAGGGCATTTCAGTGTTGGTCTTTCCTCTCCAGAAATGTCTAGAGTACTCCAGGCTTCTTTGTCCTGCCCCAGGGGCATATCAGTATATGCTGTGACCCAGAGGCAACCTCATCTGTGTATACATGTCTGTCCATTTTAAGCAAAGGGCTTAGATGACAATGAACAGACCAAACCACTGGCAGTTCTGGGTTGGCCTGCCCCTAACCTCTGATGACCCCATTCTCATTTTGCTAGGAAAAAGAAAAGTTTTATTAAGATAAATAAAACAAATTTTTACTTAAAAATAAAATAATAAAAATTGCACAGTGTGGGGGCAGGGGATATTTGCATCCCAAGTCTATCTCCTCTGTCAGCAGCTTTTTCTTCTTCTCTTTAATGCCTTGTCAATGTTTTCAGGTGTGAGAAAATGGCAGGTCCCGTCCACTTGTGGATGCAAATGACTTCTCGTTGTTTTCAAACGTGGAGGTTGAGTCTGGAGCTCCAGGTAAGGGTCACCTGGGGGACATGTGCTTGTAATTTGTTTCCTATCTGTTGTTTGCTGCAGGGCTTGTTCCTCTCCAAGAGCATCTATTGTTTTCCAAGGGTCCAGGTGGGATAGCAGACCCCAGGCTTCAGGGGGGCCCAATCATCACCTTCTCTTGCTTTTTTGTTGTTGTTTGTGTGTGTGTGTGTGTTTAGGTAGAGAGATTGGAGGAAACTGCAGTTTCCAGATCTGCTTACTGACTTGCTCAGTTTTAAGAATACCGTTTTTGGGGAGTCGAGTGGTAGCGCAGCAGGTTAAGCACAGGTGGCACAAAGCACAAGGACCAGAATAAGGAACCCAGTTCGAGCCCCCGGCTCCCCACCTGCAGGGGAGTCGCTTCACAGGCGGTGAAGCAGGTCTGCAGGTGTCTATCTTTCTCTCCTCCTCTCTGTCTTCCCCTCCTCTCTCCATTTCTCTCTGTCCTGTCCAATAACAATGAATAAATAACAATAGTAATAATAACTACAACAATAAAAAACAAGGGCAACAAAAGAGAATAGATAAATATTTTTAAAGAAATATTGTTTTTTTAATATTTATTTATTTACTTCTGTTGCCCTTGTTGTTTTATTGTTGTAGTTATTGTTGTTGTTACTGATGTTGTCATTGTTGGATAGGACAAAGAGAAATGGAGAGAGGAGGGGAAGACAGAGGGTGAGAGAAAGACACCTGTAGACCTGATTCATCGCCTGTGAAGCAACTCCCCTGCAGGTGGGGAGCCAGGAGCTTGAACCAGGATCTTTAAGCTGGTCCTTGTGCTTTGCACCATGTGTGCTTAACCCACTGCGCTACTGCTGGACTCTCAAGAAATACTGTTTTTATTACCTTATATTTTGGTTAAAAATATTTTCATGTGATGCGGAACTATACCAGATGGTTTCTATGGAACTCATATGTCTGTATCTTTTAAATTTTATAATTGACTTTTTATTTATTTATTGGATAGATACAGTCAAATTGAGAGAGGAGGGGGAATGGATAGGGTGAGGGGCAGAGACAACTGCACCTCTGCTTCACCACTCTCAAAGCTTTCCTTCTGCAGGTGGAGACCTGAGGCTCAAACCCAGGTCCTTGTTTATTGAAACATGTGCACTCCACCAGATGTGCCACCACCCATCCCTCTCATATGTCTGTTTCTGTACACACTTTACAAATCTAACCATGCCAATTAGGGTGATTCCTTTTACTAGAAATAATGTGCAGTGTCAAAGGCTTTCCAAGAATCTTTGTGTGTATCTGGTTAATTCCTTATGGCAAATTTCTAGAACTGAAATTGCTACATTATAAAGTAAGTTCATTTTAAAGAAAGAACTTTCTTCCTGGCCTGGTAGTGCTTTCTAGGCTAAAGATTCCCGTGTGTGTGTGTGTGTGTGTGTGTGTGTGTGTGTGTGTGATTTCTGATATTTCTTATACTCTGTCTCCTTTCAGCAGTCAGATACAGATTTCTGGCATGGGGCTATGGAGATAGCATAATGGTTATACAAACACCTTTCATGCCTGAGGCTCTGAAGTTTCAGGTCCAGTTCCCCAGCACTACCATAAGCCAGAGCTAAGCACTGCTCTGGTATCTATCTATCATCTCTCTCTCTTTCTCTCAGTATCTCTCATTAGAATAAAATATTATAAGATTTCTGGCATCCATCCCCATGAATGGAGCAGTAGCTCCAGGGTTCACAGACCTAGTCCTCTCTGTAGGTATTACCCAGGAACAGAACCACAAGGTTCCCCATCTAGTCTCATATAGTCAATAACTCTGTTGTGTTAAATACACACACACACGGGGTCAGACGGTAGCACACTGGGCTAACTGCACATAGCATGATGCACAAGGACCAGTGCAAGGATCCCAGTTTGAGCCCCCAGCTTCCCACCTGCAGGGGGATCACTTCCCAAGTGGTGAAGCAGGTCTGCAGGTGTCTATCTTTCTCTCCCCGTCTTCCCCTCACCTCTCAATTTCTCTCTCCTATCCAACAACAACATCAATAACAGAAACAACAACAATAAAAAAATAAATGGCCTCCAGGAGCAGCGGATTGATAGTGCAGGCACCGAGACCCAGCAATAACCCTGGAGGCAAAAAAAAAAAAAGGACAATTATACCAGGGATTTTTTTTTTGGTCAGTTATTGTCGGGCTGAGCTTCACTGACGGGAGACAGACTCATGGTTGAGCTGTACGCAGTATCTCTTTATTCATGCAGAACGCAGCACAATCTAAGCCAAGCTAAGCTAAAACTAAAACTAAAGTAAAACTCACAATGCTGTCTTTATATATACTTGCCAAGTAGGGTGTAAACAGGATGTGACATAGAGAGGGTGGAGAGAAAAGTGACTGGTGAAAATCAGGGTGTGACAAGGAGCGGGGGCGGAGCAGGTGAGAATTCTACCACTGAACCACCAATGCCCTGGAGGGAGGATGGTGCTTAGTTAGTGATTTATGTAAATAGACCACAGCTTTGAGTGGGATCAAACCAATCCCATACAGGCATACAGGTGCTTAGTTATGTAAATAGAATAGTGTTAAGCACGGGGGATTAAACCAAATGAAACAGAAGGGGTTTTTAGAAGCAGAATTAGAAACATACCAACAAGTCATAGTGAAACAACAGACATGAAAATAACTACCATGAGAGAGCCTGTTTAGACTCACAGTTCCCTTGGACTAAGCCGTGCAAAATGACAAAGAGAAGCTCTCCAGTCAACAAGGAGGCAGAGCTAGAGAGAAGAGAGCATGGCCCGGGGCCTGCACCTGGGTTTCCCCCAGAAAGGAGTGAGCGAGACAGGGGAGGAACTGAGGAAAAAATTAGAGTCAGAGGGGTTGCATGATCTCAGTGGTCTCTGGGGCTTGTGTCTAGTTGTCTGGTTCTGCTGTCTCAGGGCAGAGTTTGATACAAGGAGAGAGCGGAAGGTATGCGCTCTTGACTGGTTGGCTTGTCTATCAAAGAAATGGGATGGGTGAGTAGCTCCCTTGGGGAGTGTGCTGTGTGTGTGTGTGTGTGTGTGTGTGTGTGTGTGTGTGTGTGTGACCCAGGTTCAATCCCAGCCCCCACACACACACATTTAAGGAAGTTTCCGTACCATAGTCTCTTTCATTCTCTGTCTCTGTGTCCTTACCAAAGGGAGGACAGATAGAGAGAGAGAGAGACAGAGAGATATCAAGAATAATGCCAGCTAGGAAATCGTTCTCTACTTCTACAAATGAGCAAGCTCTGGAAAGGAAATCCCCTCCAGCATGAGGCCCCAAATATGATGTATCAGTAAGGGAAGAAAACGCAGTCAAGAAGTGTAGGCACCGAGTCTTAGATGAAAACGCTTACATTCACTGCTCCACTTCCACTTTTGATTACAGCCTAGAAAGCTATTAACCAGAACTGAATTCGAATTTTACCAGTTTCTCCAGATGACATTTCTGCTGTCCATTCACAGATTTACTAGCTGGCACTGAGGCCTAGCTTCTAGTAATGCCTTTTATTATTTATTTATTTATCTATTATTGGATAAAGACAGAGAAATTGAGAAGGGATGAGCAGGCAGAGGGAAAAGAGACAGAGAGACACCTGCAGCCCTGTTTCACCGCTTGTGAAGCTTTCCCCCTGCAGGTGGGACCCAGAGGCTTGAACCTGGGTCCTTGCACACTGTAATATGAGCACTTAATCAGGTGCACCACTGCCTGGCCCCTAGTAATGCCTGTTGTAGGAGTCTCCTGACCCTCAGAATAGCCTCTAGTTCAACCTGCTTCCATCCACGGAAACGATTAGAATTTAACCCTAAGTCTCACCTCTGTATCAGTTCTCCTAAATGTGCCCCAGCTCCAAACAGATCTGTTTACTCCCAGGAATCTATAGAGAGAGGTCTACCGGTGTAAGGTTGAAATTCTTAACAAGATCACTTTTATGAATTAGTCATGGATTCCAAATACCTCTGCATTCACTTCACTTGTACAGCATAGAAAAATTCTAATTATGAAGTAAACATATTTTGGAAGATGAGAGTTTGTTTTTTTTAAATCACAATCCTTATTATTTATCTTTTATAGAAAAATCTAAAATTGGATCAAAAAGAAATAGTACCATGAGCTTTCAACATTCTCCTTGTGACTGCATGACTACATATTATTATTATTATTATGTCTATTCGTGGTTTGCATTGCTTCTGATAGAGCTGTTATTATTGGAAACAAAAGCACACAAGAACCCTTTGATACCTCCTCCGGCAAATTCTCCAAATAGGTATGCATCTTCCCATCTCATTTCAATTAATTTTGAGGAGGTCAACTAATTTTATGATTTAAAACCACTGCTACTTCAATTTACTACTTCTTTAAGATTTAGTTACTTGCCAAGAATTGGCAACGCTCTTCTGAAGCACATTGAGGAGAGAAATGCTGTTTCCAGAGGTAACTGCCCTCCCCCCACCCCTGCCTCCAGCAAGAAGCACTTGCTCCTTCATGGGGCACAGTCCACCCTGGCACTTCATCCAAAACTGCCTTCCCTGACACATGCCAAACACAGGCAGAAAAGGAAAGTCCTGTCTAATCACCCTGCAACCTCTGTGTCCTTCCTCACTGTGACAGCTCCAGGCTTACGAGAGCCGTCAGGGAAGTCTTTCCCTTTTTAGCCTCCTTTGAGCCACCCAGCTCAAGTAGCTGCCCTTTGACCAACAGGCAACAGGAGAAGGAACCTCACAGCCTGTGGTCAACTTGATAGAGCTCCATTGCCCATGTCTCCTTGTCACATGCAGACCTGGCTGTGGTAGATCATTTAAGATCAGTTTTCTTTTCTGGGGCCTCACAATGTCCTTTGCTTCTTCTGTTCCAGCCCTGCAGGCTGAGAGGTGGACTGAAGGCTTCTCCAAGGCTCCCCTTCCACTGCATGTAAGTCAGGACACCACGACAGCAGAGACTCATTGTAAGCAGTTGCTTGAAGCAAAGTTTTATTTTTTCTTGCCTCCAGGGTTATTGCTGGGCTCAGTGCCTGCACCACAAATCCACCGCTCCTGGAGGCCATTTTTCCCCCCTTTGTTGCCCTTGTTTTTGTAGCCTTGTTGTGGTTATTATTGTTATTGTTGATGTTGTTCGTTGTTGAATAGGACAGAGAGAAATGGAGAGAGGAGGAGAAGACAGAGAGGGGGAGAGAAAAACAGACACCTACAGTCCTGCTTCACCACCTGTGAAGCAACTCCCCTGCAGGTGGGGAGCCGGGGCCTCGAACCAGGATCCTTACTCAGGTCCTTGCTCTTCGCACCACGTGCGCTTAACCTGCTGCACCACCTCCCGACCCCCAAAGCTAGTTTTGATGTAGCAGTGTCCTTGTCAGAGATGAGCTGCTCTTGTCTCCTTTTTACACTGGTGAAAAATTCTGCAACCATAGCCTCAAGGAAGCTTTCCTTTCTTCTGGCCTCTGCCAATATTTCTGTAGATCGTTGGTTTTTTTTTTTTTTTTCTTTCTGAGGCCTGCCAAGCACAACGGGGCACTCCTGGCTGGCTCTGTGTTCCTTTGATGGTTGTGTGAATGTAGATTCCTGTCTATTTCAGCTGTGCTCAATCTAAAGATTTTTCTTCCCTAAAATGTTAAATGCTGAACTCTAGCCAGCAGGATACCGTTTCCTTTTGTTTCAGCCAGAGACTAAATACTAAAGCTCTTACAAAGACATTCCAACTGCGTTTTAGAAATAAGAGAAATAAATACAAGTTTTAGAACACTTCGCAGGAATGATAGTTAGATCTTTGGAAAGTCAGTTTTGACTCCTCTTTAGAATGGGTTGAAAGATAATACCAACTGGATCCCAACTACAGAAAGACGGTATAGACAGTCCCAAATATACCATTATTCAGAGTTTCTGGTGAGGGCTTTTAGTAGGACTTTGACCCACTTGTGAAATGTGTAAACTCAGTGGCAAGAAGAGAAGAGTTAGAGCAGGATTATAGCTTCTATCAGCTGTGGCAGTCTCTTTCTTGACTATCATCTTGATATTCGGCTCTTCAAACCCCCAGCAACATGGTGGCAGCTGCAGTTTTCAATTGCAAACAGGTGATCAATCTCCCATGTGGGGAAGGAAAAAAAGAAAAGGAAAGAAAGGAAGGAAGGAAAGAAGGAAGGAAGGAAAAAAAAAAGGTTCTTTCCAGAATCTGTGCTAGACTTGTTTCTGTCACCTTCTAAAGGATCTTTGTTGAGAAAAGTCTTCTCTTGCTAATATGAGCATGCTGAAAGCATATACACACATAAACTACTCATTTAATCTAAATGCATCGTGATGAACCAGACACTCAGAGGACTGTGCTCACGCAGGCAAGGGAGAGGGTGTATTCATGGGAGGTGGTTTGTTTTTGTTTGTTTCCTCTTCTGTGATTTGAGAGGGGTGAAAAAAAACTGAACTGCTGGAGGGAGGTCTCTTTGCAGAGATTCCTGTGTCAATTTTGCCACGTGAAGTAACTTGTGCACTTCAGTTTTCTGGGGTATGCGAGGGCGATAGCCTTAGCATCTGAGCATTTTTGCGTGTTTCTTTAGAAAGGAAGTGGGGCTCTTCAGCACCCCTTTAACCTCCTGTTATCATCTTTACCAACCAACCAACTGCCCTGACTCATAAATGTTAGTGAGCTAAAATCAAACCACCATCCACTGCAAGGAAGCAAAAGATGTTTATTCACGAATTCAAATCTGGGTTGAGTGGTGACTGATGGCAGTCCACCAGCTCAACCCCAAACAAGGCTCAAACCACACAGTTTATAGGAATTCAGACTACACTCAGGGAGGGGGAACACATCACCTTATCAACCTATATCCAATAACAGGCTATAGAAAACGCAAAGTCCAATCATTTCAAACTTAGCAAAAGCATGATCCATTCAAAGCAAAGCGCGGGCTAGTTTCAAACATTGCAAAATCACACAACCAATAGAATCTAGCCAGGTAGGGTCACCACATCTCCCCGTCATCAGCTGCCCCCTCCTGGAAAACGGTTTCCTTGTACAATGGTCCTGATAAGCCTTGCCTGTATGCAGGGTCTTGGTAAACAACTGGTGGCTTACTGATTCTTGGTAAACAACCAGTGGCTTACTGATTAGATCCTGTTTTAAGGGGAAAGGGCAAGGAATTTTCCATCTCACACTATAAGCAGAAAAACAACTATACTTAAAACTTTAAAACTACTGCATCTAACAATAAATCCTTTTGATCTAAAAATCCTTATTATTTTAGACAGCACTAGGAATCTTTTTAATGTTCACATTGTTTTCAGTCCTGGAGGAAGTGTGAGTCCATGCCTCAGAAGGCTGAAATACAAAATTAATTAACCAAAACCCATATATACATTCTCTAAAAATTGTATTTTAATGGTCTCCATCATTATGACATATACCCATTTCTTTTTCCATAGCTAATACTAAAAGTGTTGGGAAAAGGTGTCATTTTTCAGAAGGGTTTTAAATAATTTAGTTCAGTGATGAGATTGGTGTTATGTCATCAGAGAAACATGTGGTTCACTGAGTGTGTCTTTCTCTAGACTATTTGGTAAAGTGTCTAGTTTCTAGTTTGGAAAATCATGGTTATGAATGTTTCACGGTAACATCATTGTGCAGTATTCTCTCTGTCCTGAACCATATTCTGTGGTGACAGCTACTGACTTTGACTCCCACCCAGAGAGGGAGAACCAACACTGACCATTAGGATGGCCACTTTGCTTGATTGAAACTGAGACCTGGGGGCAGAGGGTAGATAGCATAGTGGTTATGCAAACAGACACTCATGCCTGAGGCTCCAGAGTCCCAGGTTCAAACCCCTCCCCCCACCATAAGCCAGAACTGAACAATGTTCTGGTTAAAGAAAGAAAGAAAGAAAGAAAGAAAGAAAGAAAGAAAGAAAGAAAGGAAGAAAGAAACTGAGTCTCAGAAGCAGTTGGAGTCAATAGCTCAGGCACAATCCGTGTCCGATTTGCAGCAAGAGTTAAGGAGTTTCCAGATGCTCAGTAGTGGGGAGGGGGAGGGTGCATCCTTTCATTTACACACTTCCTTATATCACCCCTCATTTCCCATTTATGTTTCCTAATTTGGTCTAAATTTGGAATGGTATGAAGACAGAGAAGGGAAACAAAGCAAGCATGTCTAAAACTGGATTGTATTTTGACAAGTTAATTCTCCACAGATATCTAGGCTGCCAGTCTAAGCTGCTACCTGGTTTCATCTTATAATACACTTTTAAGAGTTATTCGGTACAAAGATCATTTTAAAGAGGCAAAACAGAGTGTCATCTTGTACCAGAAGAAAGAAATACCTGTCTCTCTAAGCCACTTTATATATGGGCAAAGTAGCTACATTCAGTGACTGAAGTACCAGACAGGATTAGCAAATTAATAACTTTTTATCCATAGAAGACAGTGTGACTGACAACAGTTTCACAATGCGTAATCTGGTGTAATGTAAGTGGAATTTAAATTGCTTGAAATAAATTAGTGACACCTTTGATTTATTCCAGATAATCAAAAGGAAGCCTTTCTGGTTGTCAGTGCTAAGGGATTCATGGGTCCTCATTTCCTTCACACACAGCTTTCAGTCAAGAAAAGGAACTGACCATGGGAGGGGGTGGGACAGCTTTTAGGTGGTGGGCCATTGCTGCCCTCTATCCAATACCTGATAGCTGTCAAGTGTTTTTGTGAGCTTATATGGTGGGCATTGTAATTCTCCAAAGTTCAGACAGACTTTTTTTCAGTGTGACTTGTGTGTTTATTCATCTTCTCTGTGCTTACATCTTTGTATGTGGAATAGAGGTGATGGTACCACTTCCCTCCTAGATTTAATGAAACTTATCTGATGCATCATGCAGCTAGACCCCTGAGTCCAGTATTATCACTACAGAGATATTAAGCAACTCACCAAGAACTTCTCATGTAGGAAGTAGGAGAGTTCAGACCCAAAGCCAAGCTTCTCTGATTGTAAAGCCGGCATGCTGAGCAGATAGGCTGCACTCTCCTCCCTTAGGTGCCAAGGATCTGCTCCCCATGACCCGCTACTCCATAGGCTCTGTCCCTTCTCCTGGAGAATGAATTTCAGGGAAAGCCAAGCAGACAGAAGAAGCCAGGGTTTTTTTTTTTTTTTTCCTTTCTTTTTTTTTATTATTTATTTATAAAAAGGAAACATTGACAAAACCATAGGATAAGAGGGGTACAACTCCACACAATTCCCACCACCAGAACTCTGTATACCATCCCCTCCCCTGATAGCTTTCCTATTCTTTGTCCCTCTGGGAGTATGGACCCAGGGTCATTGTGGGATGCAGAAGGTGGAAGGTCTGGCTTCCGTAATTGCTTCCCCACTGAACATGGGCATTGACAGGTGGATCCACACTCCCAGCCTGTCTCTCTCTTTTCCTGCTAGGGCAGGGCTCTAGGGAATCAGAACTCCAGGACACATTGGTGGGGTCGTCTGTCCAGGGAAGTCTGGTTGGCATCATGGTAGCATCTGGAACCTGTTGACTGAAAAAAGAGTTAACATATAGAGCCAAACAAATTTTTGACTAATCATGAACTTAAAGGCTGGAATAGTGCAGATGAAGATTTGGGGGGGGGGGGTCTCCATTCTGTAGATAGCTAGTAGGCATATTTATTTATATTCCAAAGGGCCTGCAGCTATACTAGATTTTGTTTGTTTGTTTTTGTTTTTTTTTCACTTGAGCCAGAAATCTGATATGCAGGTGGATCCTAGTTATTGTCTGAGGAGATGATGTCATGGCTGGAAAAAGGACCAGAAAACTGGATCTGGGAAGAGAGTAGCTGCCAAATATGGGAAAGGGGTATAAATATTGCTGACTATAAACCCCATCGATTGAAGCCAGGGGTTTTCACTTGGAGACTAAGTGAGGTTTCTGTATGGGCATTCAGTTTCTGCTTTTTATTTTCCCCAAAGTAACTCTGAGATTATTTCAAGTGGAGTTGAAATTTCTTCTCTGAAAAGTTTTTTAAAAATGTTTATTTTCTTTGTGTTTCACTTTGCTTTGACCAGTGCACATGGGCTAACTGGTGAATTCTTACTTTGCCTGGGCATCCACTCTACACATGCTTCCTGTCCTAGAAAGGCCAATGAAAAGGTCACCTGCTAACACAGCTTTTCAAATATGAAAGTTATTACTGGAGCAGTTGACAGCATTCACTACTTGAGCATAAACCAGGACTCTGCAGTTGACAGTTCCCTAGAAGTGAGATTAAAATCCTGGAACAACCTCACCTTTGCCACTGGCCTAAGGCCACATGCCTTTTACTGATGCCTTGACTAGCTACACAAGTTCTCAGCCCACAGAGTGGATATAGAACAGTCTCAAGGTTACTATTCCTATCCTTTTCCAGACAGTCGATTTAGTTATACATAGCTTGGAGAGGGGGTGATGAGACAATAATGTTTTATAAGCCAATTGTCACATAGGTAGAATTTCTCATCCTTTGGTGATAGGTGTCTATATACGACTCCCACCACCAACACAGGTCTTCCACCATAATGCACTAGGGCCCCCAGTGCCTTCTCAACCCTCCATGTCCTTGGCCTTTGCTGCAACAGACCATGTCCAGTCCAGATTTCACTCTGTGTTTTGCCTTCCTCTCTTTCATAACTGGAAATCTTAAATTGACAACCTGGTATTAAGCTGTAAAGAATAATGGGAGAAGAAATCAAAGATAACAACTCAATTCAATAAACCCCTACTGAATCATTGCTCTGTGGAGAACAGTATGCTAAGCACAAAGGTGTATCAAACATAAAAGGAATTTATATCATCATGTCTCAAGGTAGAGAACATAAAGCCTATGAAAGGACCAAAGACTGAAAATAAGTGAGAGTCCTAGCAGAAATCATCTACTTTTGTTTTCTCAAATACATATTAATTTTTAAGAGAAAGAGGAATTATGATTGGAGAGAAGGTAGGGAGCAGAAGTTAGGAATAAGCTTATGGAGGAAGTTACACATGAGTTGGACCAACAGGATCAAGGAGTTAAGTGTAGGACTGAGAATGTTTGTGAGCTCAGACAACAAAGAGCCGCCCAGCCAACAGAACAGAGCACAGGCGATGCACCACATCTGTAGGATGACCAGCTCCAAACATGTCAGTTTTGCTCGTGATCAAACAATCAGCTCATTAGGAACCTACGATATGCCAGATACTCTTAGCTTCTCAGTGTACACTAAGCAATATGCATCCCTGGCCTTCATCAACTTTCATAAACGATAATCAGAATCAGATTTACCAGGTGTTTAAGAGTCCATCCTAATTGGCATGTTGACTATAATGCAAGACAATATGCAATTTCAACTTTATAATGACTGTAATAAATAAGTAACAAGAAATAAATGCAATAAAAATTTAATGACCTATCTTACTTAACCCAGTATATACCTAAACTGTTATCACTACAGCATGCTACGTTGTTACAAATTGGTGTGCATTTTAAGTATTTAGCTTAGTGTAGCTCGGTTTTATCCCATTTCCAGTGCTCAGTGCCAGGTGTGGATAATCTCTACAGTATTGAACAGCACAGATTTCAACCTTTTAAAAACAGCACTTCCTGATTATGCTAAGTGAGATAAATGAAGAGGTTTTTGCTCATACGCAGAATATTGATAACTAAAGCAATTGACTTGCAAAAAAATTAGTTACCAAATTATGTCAGAGAGTCATGAAAACTGAGAGCCATGGTGGTTTTCAGGAAGAGGAGTATAGTGTTTGCCTGCTCTCTCTCTCTCTCTTTCTCTCTCTCTCTCTCTCTCACACACACACACACACACATACACATACAACTGTGAAACTATATCTCTGAAATTTTACAATTTTGTGAAACTACTATTAAATTTCTAATAATAAAAACTGCCAAAAATAAATAATAACATGACTTCATTTTATCATAATTTATGTAGAAAAAAGGGTTTAGAGGAATCAAATAACACATTAAAGATCACATAGGTGTGTGTGAAGGAACTCATAAGACAGAGTTGAACGCAAGATCCAAAAGTAAGACCATTTCAATGGAGAGTGAGGCACACAGACAGAGCCCTGAAAGGAACTGACTTAAAGTAACATTCTGTTTCTCTATATCTATATGTATGTCATATATAAATACATCTAAGGATTAGACAGATGAAAGAAGGCTGCTGGTCAATTGTGAGATGACGGAGCAATTGAACACAGAGCATCATTCTCCTGGGCTGAACACTCAAGTGCTCTTACTGACCATCTGCCTGGAGCTCCACCTGTGTGCGACCTTGGCACACCAGCAGGCTGCTTGCTTGCCCATGTCTGTCATAGAAAACAGAAGTTCTGAGAGCGCAGCAAAAAAGGGAAACAGGGATGGGGTGGTGACGCACCTGATTGAGCACACAGGTTATAATGCTCAAGGACCAGGGTTCAAGCCCCTGGTCCCCACCTGCAGGGAGAAAGCTTTGTGAGTAGGGGAAGCAGGTCTGCATGTGTCTCTCTTTCTTTCTCCCTCTATTTCCTCTTCCCTCTCAATTTCTGGCTGTCTCTCTCTAATAAATAAAGAGAATTAAACATTTTTTTGTAAAGAATTTGTTTAAGGGGGAAATTGAAATCACTTACTGTTCAAATAATATTTCATGTTTGTGAAGGGAAATTAGTTCATAACTGCAGGAGGAAAATAGAGCATCTGAACTTTAAAGTCATGGATAGAACCAAAAGGGTCTCTGGGAAACCCAGTTCCAATATAAGTAGGTTGGTTCGATACAAAATGACACATCTGGTATGCCTTCTACCATTGTACATTTAATCTCTCAGATAGAGTTATAAAACAACCCAGAACTTATTACTTAGGTATGGCAGAAATTTAGTACATTCATTTTGTGGTGAATTCTTGCCTAAATACATTGCTAAGATTTCAGTTTGTTCTTTCTGTTTATATCAGTTCTCTAGACTATTACTGATTGCTTTTTAAATTTTTTTATTATCTTTATTTATTGGATAGAGACAGCCAGAAATCAAGAGGGTAGGGGAGATAGAGAGGGAGAGAGAAAGAGAGACACCTGCAGCCCTGCTTCACCACTTGCTAAGCTTTCCCTCTGCAGGTGGGGACTGAGGGCTTGAACCTGGGTCCTTGTGCACTGTAACATGAGTGCTCAACCAGGTGCGCCACCACCCGGTCCCTATTACTGATTATTTTTCTGGGCTTCATTTCTGTTATTTGAGAGGATACTCCATGCTTCTCATTTTATTTCCTTCTCTTTTTAAGGTTTACAAGTCAAACATTCTGACTTCTATTCAATTTTATTTTTTCAAAGTGTTTTCATTTATTTTCCACAAGTTGCCTTTCTTTCATCATCTCCATTAACTTCTCCTGGGATTCATTCTCTCTATTTTTGAATGTGGGCCCACACTCTGACTGATGCCCACCCTAACTAACAGCACTGTCTTATTAAGAAGGCTAACTCACCACCAGAGGTCTGTAGACCTCTTCTCCTACCAGGTAAGAATGAATGTAAATGGATTCTAGATATAATGGCAAGCTATAGAGAGAAGGCAAATTACATCAGCCTAATATCATCTTTCCTGTGCTCGAAAAGTCCATATAACCCAAGGAGCTTGCTCAATGGAGGTGGAGTACACATAACCTTAGGGTCTGCTCCATTTAGCATTCATCACTCCTGACTGGCCAGCTGGTTTTCTTTCTTCATGAACTATGCATTTGTGTTTACTCCCACATTTCTATGACTCCTCCTTTGTTAGAATGTGACTTTTTTTTTGTTCTGTTAATGTTGGTGGGTTTTTTTTTTAATTGGTGATTTAATAATGCTTAACAAGATTGTAAGATAACAGAGGTACCATTCCACACAATTCTCACCACCAGAGTTCCATGTCCCATCCCCTCCACTGGAAGCTTCCCCATTCCCTATCCCTCTGGGAGTCTGGGCCAAAATTCTTTATGGGGTGCAGAAGGTGGAACTTCTGGCTTCTGTAATTGCTTCTCGGCTGGATGTGGACATTGGCAGGTGGATCCACACTCCCCCCCCAGCCTGTTTCTATCTTTCCCTAGTGGGGTAGGGGTCTAGGGAGGTGAGGTTCCAGGACACATTGGTGAGGTTGTCTGTCTGGGGAGGTCAGGATGGCATTATGGTAATATCTGCAACTTGGTGGCTGAAAGGTGGTAAGATATAAAGCAAACTGTTCAATAAATAGGAACCCAAAGATAGGAATAGAACAAATGTAACTAGGGGTCTTTGTGTAGGAAGAAGCTTGAAGTCTAAATTCGGTATGTTCCATGTGGCCCATGACTTTAGCAATTTTTGTCTAAGCCCAATAGCTAATATGCAAGTGGACTAAAATTATTGTTTGGGAAGATGGTGTCAAAGTTGAGGATAGGACCAGAAAGCTGGATCAAGACAGAGAGTGGCTTCCAAACATGAGAAAAGTATATAAATAGCATTAAGCCTTTACCTTAACAACCTGACCCAGGGCCCATATCTATTCGTATTTGGCACAGGAGTTCCTGTCAGTCTGAGCTCAGAGTCCCTGGTCACAGCTGGGACATTCTAGGCTGCTCTCATTTCAGGACCCATCTTCCTAGAGGGGCAGAGTAGGCCGACCCAGCCTCCCTTCAGGGAGTGGGGCCACCCCTACCGAGACTTCTCTACAGTGACCACCACCTCACGTGTGCAGCAAGCAGGTCAGATTTTTAAGTGTGTTTAAAATGTGTCCTCTGTATCATTTTCCATCAATTATCATAACTTTCCCTGAGTAGTGAATAACTATCTAAATATTTCCCCAAGATTTCCAGATTTATTACCCAATGCCCTGCCTCTACCAAGCATATACTCTATGGCCAACCTCAAGATGGGGACTGCCCCTCCTTTTCCTGCTGCTAACCCAGGCACACTCTAAGTACTAATTATCAAAAGGTTCCAAGGCATAATACTAGCCCAGTGGAATCAACCCTCATGTAGACTATATTCTCCACATCACGGAAAGATTCCCATCCAAATATCCCAGAACTGCACAGCCTAGTCATTCGATTCATACCCACCCTCATCTATTCTCTTGCAATAAGCCCCCCCCCCCTGAGATGACCACTGTAACCTTCTTAGGACCCTTCCCTAAGTGCCTCCATACCTGCCACCCCCACCCCTACCCCTCATATTTTTTCTTGGGATTCTTATGGGCTTTCACAAAAACTTGACCTTTCCTGCCACATCTATTTCGTCTTTGAATGTTTAGGCTCAGCTCACATTCCTGCCTCTTTTCTCCCGGGAGACTCTACAGAATAGGGTGCATACTATTTTTTACCTACTCTGAGATACATTACCACCTCTCATTTCTCACATGCTCAAGTCTCTGAGAACAAGGTGTCTTTGTCTTCGTGTTGATAGTGCCTTATGACTAGAACTAGCAGTGGTAGCTTTAACTAGTGGCACATAAAATAATGGCAGATCTACAGACAGTGGCATCTTACATTTAATGAAATAGAGCAGCTTTGTAGATACCAATATCCAGACCCTAACACAACAGAAAGTCAGAGAGACATTCTGCCCACCCCAACCCCAGGCCCCACGGACAGGAGAATCTTGGCATGATAACCAATATTTTCTTTTATTTCTAGAGGAATTGTGAGCCTGTGAGTCAAAAGATTTTCACAGCTACCAGCACACAAAGAGAGAGAGTTGCTGTCTAGACATAGGCAATAATTACTATTCTTATTTAAAGACACCGAAACACCCAAATTAGAAAAAAGCAAAGGGGCTCAAACGTGCCAAAAGTCCTATTACTTTCCCAGAAAAAAAAAAAAAAAAACCTCTCTGTTAGATATCTATGGCACCTATTCCTTCCTTTATAGGGTTTGAGGGTGTGCTGGTAAGAGAAACTGCTAGGAGCTTTTAAGAAGTCTGTGGTTGATAGAATCCATAGACAGTATTTCTTTAGTAAGCTTTATTTTAAAGTGCTCTCAATTTAGTTTACTCTAAGGTCAATTAAAATCTTGAAATGTCTGTGCAAGGCAGAACAGCATGCTGACATGTACAAAGCATTTGTCAGTATTTCATTATGTTTTTGCAATTGTCAACAGATTCTGCACAGTGCACCTCCTTGTAGATTTTAAGATGCGCAGTGTATAATTCATGCTGAGATCCACGTTGGTCAAAGAACAATATTTGGAACACAGCTCTTAGATTGTAACAGCATATATAAGCAGTGTAAGCTCTTTAAAAAAATAAACTGGCTTCATAGGCACCCAGGAAATAGTTCATCTGGTAGAGTGTACTTATTGCCATGTCCAAGCTTCCCACCACCACATGAGAACACCACACAAAGGGGAAAATTTTAAAAGCAGTGAAGCAGTGCAGTAGAGTCTGTCTTCTCTCTATTTCTCCCTCTTCCTCTTATCCTCTGTCTAGAAAAAAGCTTAGAGTTCAGAGTAGTGAAACTAGCAAAACCCCAGAAACAATAATAATTTGGTTTCCTAAATTTGTATGCAATCACCTTTAACGTACACCTGTGTTCACAGCAGCACAATCTGTAGTAATCCAAACATAGAAGCAACACAGATGTCCAACAGCAGATTAGTGACTAAGAAAGTTGTAGTCTATAAGCCCAATGGGATACTACTTAGCTGTTAAAAAGGATGAAGTTATTTCCTTTTCTTTATCTTGGCTGGAACTTGAAGGAAATATGCTAAATGAGATAAGCCAAGAAGTATGAATACGAGATGGTCTCACTCAGAAACAGAACTTAAGAAACAATGACAGGGGGCTGGGTGGTGGCACATCTGGTTGAGCGCACATATTGCAGTGCACAAGGACTGAGGTTTGAACCCCTGGCCCCCCACCTGCAGGGGGAAATCTTCACAAGTGGTGAAGCAGGGCTGCAGGTGTCTCTCTGTCTCTCTCCCTATCAACCCTTCCATTTCAATTTATGGCTGTCTCTATTCAAATAAATAAAGATAATTTTTTTTTAAAAAAAAAGAAACAATGACAGAAAGAAGTCAAAGTAAAACTTGAATTGGGCTTGGTGTGTTACACCAAAGCAAATGACTCTGGGGAAGGAAGGGACAGAATGGACTCGGGGGAACTTGGTTTCCTGATGCCGGAGCCCAGTGGTGGAGAATGGCGTAAGTTGGGGGAGGGAGAATGTTTTTGCAGACACCTGTCATGGGGAGATGAGGAGTGGTATCCACATGTCAACAACTGTATTGTAAACCATTAACCTCTTTAGCAAAATGTTTTTATTTTTTATTTTTTGCCTCCAGAGGTATTGCTGGGGCTCAGTCCTTGCACTATAAATCCACTGCTCCTGGAGGCCATTTCTTCCATTTTACTGGATAGGATGGAAAGAAATTGAGAGAGAAGGGGGAAATAAAGTGGGAGAGAGACATGCTTCACTGCTTGTGAAGTGACCCCCCCCCAACCGCAGGTAGGGAGCTGGGGACTCAAACCAGTACTCTTACACTTCATACTATGTGTACTTAACCTGGTGTGCTACTTCCCAGCTCCCTATGAATAATTTTAAAAGTTATATTATCAGGGGCCATGTGGTCATACACCTGGTTGAGCACACATTACAATGTGCAAGGACCTGGGTTCAAGCCTCTGGTCCCCACCTACAGGGGGAAAGCTTTGCAAATGATGAAGCAGTGTTGCTGATGTCTCTCTGTCTATCTATCTGTCTGTCTGTCTGTCTGTCTATCTATCTATCTATCTACCTATCTATCTGTCTATCTGTCTATCATCTATCTCCCCTTCTCATTCAATTTTTGGCTGTTTCTATCCAATAAATAAGATAAAGATTTAAAAATCTTTTAATCATATTAGCGAATATATATGTACTCACTTAATTCAAAGTCTCCTTCTACTGCTCCTTTCAGCTGTCAAAAAATACATTTCTTCATGGACAGGATGGAGGGTTTAGACATCAGCATCAGGGTGGAATTTGTTCTCTGTCAGACACCTGACTTACTTCAGCCATGGCATCCCCTCCTTAGACTGTACCTACAGAGTCCCACTCACAGGTAGAGTGACCCTTATCTTCTCAGGACCACTTCAATTTTTAAATGGGGGTGGGTAATTTTAATAACCATGTTCATTACTTGATTTTAAGACCAAGGTCCATCTTGTCACAGGACCTAGGGCTCTCGCCCTGTGCCTTCCACATCTGTGTGTGGACACCAGACTCCTGGTAAGCTATGCCCATCTCTCTGGTTTGTAGAGAAACATTGGACTTTCCCATCTCTGTTTCCAGGTGTGAGCTTCTCACTCTCCTCTACACCTAGCTAGACTGGGGTTGCTTTCTCACCATGGGTCTGCTTGAGGTGACTTCCCTGTCTCACCTCTACAATCTGACCAGTAAGCTCAGTGCTATCTTTTCCCTCTCCTGCCTGCTGGGATCACTTGCTATGTCCTTAACTGCTATGTCCTTAACATTCCTTAGAGAGCAATGGTGTAGTACAGAGTGGTACTGAATATTCCTACAACCCATTGCTATGTACCAAACCATCTTCCCACAAAATTCATACTTAGGTGAAATGGGACCATCTGGATATAGGATTTCTAGAAGCAAATTAAGAGCTAAAAAATGCATTAAAAGGGGCTGGGAAGACAGCATAATGGTTATACAAAAGACTTTCATGCTTAAGACTGAGGGTCCAGGCTTAATTCCCAGCATAAAAAATCAGGGTTGAGCTGTATTCTCTATTTCTCTCTATCTCTCTCTCATACTGTTTGCATGTGTATTCCTCTGATTAACGTAAAGTAAAAAAAAATTACAAAAAGAAGAAAGAAACACATAAGTGTAAGCCCATGGAAAGAGACTAAGGAAAGTAAGGAAAGAGAGTCTCTCTCTCTCTCTCTCTCTCTCTCTCTCTCCCAGAGCACTGCTCAACTCTGGCTTAAGGTGTTGCAGAGGGTTGAAGCTGGGGCTTTGGAACCTCAGGTCTGGGAGCCTCTTTGCATAACCATTATGCTATCTACTCCCGCCCTGGTCCTCCCTTTCTCTCTGCATGTGAGATATAGCCTCAAGGTGGTTATCTGCAAGCTAAGGAACAATGCTCACTAGGGACAGACTGTGCTGGCAGGGCATCCTGATGCTGTTCTGCTAGCCTCCATCCCTGTAAGGAAGATAAATCGCTGTTGCTTAAATATTCCCCACCCAGCTCCTCTGCAGTCTTTGTTATGGCAGCCTAAGCAAACTATAATAAAATAACCATTATCTAGAATTTTTAGAAACTCAAATTCTAGTTCCACAAACAACAGAAAACTTTGAATATGTGACCAAAGAAACAAGGAAACAGGCATGGAAAATCACCTAAATATTCATAAATAAGATAACAAAGAAACAAGTTATTTTATGTTGTTATCGCAGAGCGCAATAAAGTAGACAGAACAAGTGGATAATCTAGTCATCTTTCCCTGTTACATAACAAGATCTTAAAAGTTTTAATTTGATGTGAAAACTCAAGTTGCAATTGTGTCAGTCCTAAAAGCACTTGCAAAACTAAAAACACAAAGCATTTTAACTATGTAGATATGCAAATGTAGTGTGTGTTAAAATGTGGTGGGAAAAATATTGTTCATCAACTTTAAAACAGTTTCATGAGAGTCAGGCAGTAGCGCAGTGGGTTAAGCACAGGTGGTGCAAAGTTCAAGGACCGGCATAAGGATCCTGGTTCAAGCCCCCTGGCTCCCTACCTGCAGGGGAGTCGCTTTACAGGTGGTGAAGCAGGTCTGGAGGTGTCTGTCTTTCTCTCCCCTTCTCTGTCTTCCCCTCCTCTCTCAATTTCTCTCTGTCCTATCCAACAATGACGACAACAATAACTACAATAAAAAAACAAGGGAAATAAAAGGGAATAAATAAGTAAATATTTTTTTAAAGTTTTCCTTTGAAATGGGAGGGAAATGAAAAAGATTGTGGCATTTATGAACAAGCCTCAATTCTATTTTTTTTTGTAGTTGGATTGATCTATTCCCACACACTTTATTTTCTTTCAAGCTTGATCCAATCTGTATCTTTCCCCAAAACAAACACTGAGACATCTAGTCAAGTTATTCAACAAGTTCATATTCACACTTCTCTTTTCATATTTTTCTAGACTTTCAAAGAATTCATTCCTCGTGGTTTTTTTCCCCCCCTCCAAGGTTATCGCTGGGGCTCGGTGCCAGCACTATGAATCCACTGCTTCTGGAGGCCACTTTTCCCACTTTGTTGCTCTTGTTATAGTTGTTATTGTTGTCATAGCTGTTGTTGTTGGATAGGACAGAGAGAAATGGAGAGAGGAGGGGAAGACAGAGAGGGGGAGAGAAAGACAGACACCTGCAGACCTGCTTCACCACCTGTGAAGTGACTCCCCTGCAGGTGGGGAGCCGGGGGCTCGAACTGGGATCCTTATGCCAGCCCTTACGCCATTCCTCCCTTTTTGATATCATCCTGTCACTTGACTTTTGATGTCACTTGCTTTCTTTTAAAGTCTCTGTCTTAGCTCATCAATTTACAGTGAATGGGATTGAATACCCATCACTCTTGTGTTTCTTCAACATTATCTACAGTTCTCTCCAGGTATCCTCTTAGTATCCACATGTAAATAATTGCCACATTTATATCTCTTCCCTTGAGCTTTTCATTCATGTCTGTCAAGTTGACATTTTTGACTTGTGCATCTACTAAGCACCTTAAACAATATATTCCAAAGTGAAGCTCCTCCCTTCCCAATATAGATCCCCGTCTTCTTCTCCCCATAGACAGTCCAATATCTATTCTACCTCCAAAGTCAATATTCTAAGAGTCATATTTGATTGCTCTTTTCAACTCACTCCACAAATTCATTACCAAGACCTGTTGGCACCTTCTTGATTTTCACCTAAGTTCATCATTTCTTGCCAGAATTAATTTAGCAGTCAGTTCTCTAGTGGGAATCTTGTCATTTTCCACAGTAGCTCAAAGCATCTTTTCTTCTCCAGATCAGCTTCTATAGCTTAAATATTTCACAATGATGCCTTTAATGTAAAATCCACAACAAAACAAATTCCAAATCTACCCATATACTCACAATGCAGCTCAGGGAGTAACATATTCCCTGGGAAAAGCCTCGAGCAGTATTCTCTAATTTGGCCCACTGTTTCCTTTATCAGAAATAAGCACTAAACAGAATTTGATTTTCTCATTCTTGTATAATTTAATAAATTTTCATCTTGGAATTTAATTTTTTAAACAATGTATTATTTTTATCTTTATTTATTGGATAGAGACAGTTAGAAATTGAGAGAGAAAGGGAGATAGAGAGGAAGAGAAACAGAGACACACCTGCAGCTCTATGTCACCACTCGTGAAGCCTTCCCCCTGCAAGTGGGGCCTGGGGGCTTGAACCCAGGTCCTTGCACATTGTAACATATGCACTCAACTAGGTGTGCCACCACCCAGCCCTTAAATTCTTATTCATTCTTTTTTTTTTTTTGCTGTTACATAACATCATATATGGTTTACCCATTTTCCTGTTGCCATTTCATCTGTTTCCTTTATTGGTATATAAACAAAGCAACTGTCTTTTACAGAATGAAATTTGGGGCCCCTCATTCAATATATTGAAAAATAACTCCCTGTATCTTATACAAGAAATCATCAAATACATAGGAAAAAACATTGACAAAACACTTCATTATGTCTGCCTTGGCAATGTGTTTGAAGACTTAGGTACAACAGCAAGGAAAAGAAAAGCAAAAATAAAGCAATGGGATTCCATCAGACGGGAACGTTGTGCAGCAAAAAGAAAACTCAGCAAAACAGAGTGACACCCAGCAGAATGGGAAACATTTACACGTCGTCCATCAGAGAAAAGGTCCATATCGAAAATGCACCACTGAAAAAGAAAGAAAAAAACTCCATTAAAAATGTGAGGAGAACATATACAGAATCTCTACCAAAAAAGAGATCTGAACAGCCAACAGACATATTTAAAAAATGCTCAGTCACTGACTGTCAGAGAAATGCAGATAAAGACAACAAGGAGATACTGCTTTATACCTGTGGGAACGGCATAGGTTAGAAAGGACAGGAAAAAAAAGTGTTAGTGAGGGTGTGGGGAAAAAGGAACTCCTCTACACTCTTGGTGTGAATGTGAATTAGTAGGGCACCTCTGGAAAACAGTCCAGAGATCCCTTAGAAGCCTAGAAATAGAACTACCTTATGGCTGGCAATTACTGCAAACGCTAGAAGAAGAAGAACTGCTGGAGTCTTAGGCAATGAAAGCAAAAATACTTGTCCAGGGAGATGTGTCCATAGCAGAAATTTGTAATAGCTTAAATTTGAAAGCAACCCAGAAGCCCAAAGAGAAAGAGATGAGTGAGTGGCTAAGAAAGTCATGGTCGATAGACACAATGTCATAATCGTTCAGCTGTTAAAAAATGATGATGTCATCTCCTTTGCCTGATGCTGATGGATCTCAAGGATTCATGTTAAGTGAATTATGCTAAAAAGTGAAGCACAAATACTGGGTGACCTCACTTATAAGTGAAAATTAGTTTAAAAAAAAAGGAGAGAGAGAAACACGGGATATTCTTGAACTAGTTGTGGTGTATTATACCAAAGCAAAAAGCTGGATAGGAAGAGAGAGTGGGAAGAGGTGGAGAGCTGATTGATGTCCTAGGACATCATTATGGGGAAGGACCCAAGTTGAAGGTGGGAGTGTTTTGCAGACACCAATCAAGGAGAAATGAGAAACTGTAGCCATGTGTCAGTAGCTTTAACGTAAACCATTACGCCCCCAATCAGACCCTCTGACAAAGAGTAAATGAAGAAATTAATTCTCGATTTGATGTCATCTAGAGGAATTTGGGTAGGCGATTAAGCCACAAGGGTGGAGTCTCTATGAATGTGCTTAGTGACATTGCAAGAGACCTTAAGGAGTTCCCTGCTTCTTCCCGCTGCCCTGAGGGGACACAGCCTGAAGCCAGCAGCCTGCCTTTTGAGGATGGGTCCACACTGAGGTCTGACCACACTAACACCTCATCTCTCCTTCCAGTCCCCAGGCCTGTGAGAATTAGTTAGCTGTTGTTTGCAAACCATCACAGCAACCTCAATAGGCTGAAACGCCTGTGAATATATTTAAGGCATTTTCTTGCATGCACATACAAGAATGAATCCAAGGTATATACTGTGATTCTGTGATGAAACAAAGGGGAAAAAGACAAACACAGCTTGGACTAGAAGTGTTATATTGCATCGAAAAACAAAGGACTCTGGGGGGAGAAGGGATGGGAGAGGGTAGACTCAGTCTGGGGGAGTTCTGATAGGAGCCAAAGTGGAGATAGACTTCTCTGTGAAAACCTATCACAAAAGATACAAGAAATTGTACCTGTGTGTCAACACCATTACGCACCCCCCTCAATAAAAGCAGAGCCAAAGACTCTGTAGGTGAGGAGGGATTTGAGTGGGCTTGAGCTCTGATTGGGCAGGAAGGTAGAGGATTTAAATTTGTGGTATGAGTAGTGTGTAGACATTTATCAGTGGGGAAAATAAGACATGACATTTATAACAGCAACTGTCTTGGAAAACATTATTTCCCTGATAAAGTGATTTTTTTTAAAAAGCAAAAAATGTTACTGAAATAACAGTCTAGGTTGTAGGTATGAATCACTATCAACCACCATCTGTCCATACGATTTTAGATTTACCATTAAAAGTCCAACTCTATTCTTTTTACCACAGGTACCACTGTCACCCAGTTTTTTTCCTCACTTCCTCCTACTGTTTCCAGAACTGCTACTTTGGTTGATAGCACCACGGCTGTGTGGTGTCATTATGAGTGCTGATTTGTCTACTTGGTGTGTTGTCTATCTCTTTCGCTCATATGAAGCAAGGTCTTTGCCATCTGCTTTCTCTGTCATTTCTATCATGCAGCAGTGATTAGCATACTCAAAGCACTGAATAACTAATGAATAAATAAACCAAAGATGTTTGGGGGGAAAAAAATCTTTCCAAACTGTTGGGAACAGAGAGGTCCATAAAGCTGATAGATGACAATAGTTAGGTTCTGGCCAACACCCAAATGAGATGTAATTCTTGTTTCTGAAGAGAATACAAGATAAATTAAAACAGAAACAACAAGAAGAAAGCAGATTTTTAAAGCTTCTGAAGAAAAAGAAGAGAGAACTTTTCCCCAATCTTTTCTCTTATTAACAAGGCTACCAGAATATTCCTTTTATCTCAAGAGTTAGATCAGGTCTCCCCTCCACTCAAATCTCGTGATGACTCTTCTGTCATTGAAAGAGAAAGGTCAAATCCTCACAAAGTGTATAGGGTCCTGCCAAGTGTAGATTCCCTCCCTCCCCACATACCCTCCACATCCTCCAGACTTGAAAGGACATCACTGGCTTCCTCACTGGTCCCATCAGTTCTGGGTGCTCCCTCTAAGTAACCCTCCACCCTCCAGGATAACCACAACACTCTCACCTTCACCTCCCTCAACTATTTACTCAAATGCCAATCCCAACTTAGACCTACCTGAACCAACCTACTTATAATTGCAACCCACCTATATCCTGCAGACCCCTTCCCCTTTTCAAAACACCATATGATTTACTCTTTGATATATCCATACTCCCAGAGGGATAAAGAATAGGAAAGCTATCAAGGGAGGGGATTGGATATGGATTTCTGGTGGTGGGAATTGTGTGGCATTGTACCCCTCTTATTCTATGGTCTTGTCAATATTTCCATTTTTTAAATAAAAATTAAAAAGAAAAATGAGGTCAGACGAGAAGACACTAATATATATAACTATACATAAATATACTAATATATATACTTTCTATGAGGACAAGTTATTTTTTCCCATTTAGTTCATGTCTGTGGCACCTGGGATAGTGCCTGGTACCTGGCGAGTACTTATAGATGTTTGCTAAATGAATGACTTCATTCAGCAAATCTGTACCATACATAATGGTTAATACCAAGGCAGGGGGCCAGGTGATGGTACAGCCAGTGTAACACACACATTATCATGCACAAAGACCTGGGTTCAAACCTTCAGTTCTCACCACAGGAGGGAAGCTTCACAGGTGGTGAAGCAATGCTGCAGGTGTCTCTCATTCTCTCTCCCTTTATATTTCCCCCCACTCCACTCTCAATTTCTCTTTGCCCTATCAAAAAAACAATAATTAAATGTTTGTAAAATAAATAAATAAATAATTTTTAAAAGTGGCAAAACATATTCTGGAAAATTTCCAGAACCTTATCTTCAGTATAAGAATCAACTAGGGACATAAAAGAAGACAATACATTATGGGGTAGGGTGAAGAGGGAAAATTGGATTGGTGTTGATTTTTCCTTGGAACCCCATTCCAGACCGTAGTGGGCAATGCCTAAGGCACAACACAAGGGCTGTAGAAGAAGTGAAAATAGTCTCAGTGTATAAAGGCATGTTTCCGCCAGGCAAAAACCCAAGGGAACTAGCTCTGTGCAAGGCATCACTTTCTAAATTACTGTGCTGTAGAAAGGAGAAGATGCATCATTTGCAATGTGCTGTTGCTACTCTCCTAGAATAGTTATCACCACACGGCCAGCAAGGGCCTTCTACCACCTACTCAGTGAAAATCTTACAGCCTCATTTAAGAGCAAGAACCCCACTTCATCCATAAGACCTAATGCAGAGCAGGGTGTAGCTACTCTTCAGAGAATGTCGTGCTAGAACCAGGGTTCAAATTCAGGTGTACTCAGCAGCAAGGCTTAGACCATATGAAATAATCAAACTCAGCCTGGTTCCAATCAAATGGATGGACAAACTATGCC